>NC_081417.1:142259180-142494771 GCF_949786415.1 Peromyscus eremicus
GGTCTGAGAGGCTGTGGGACTGGCAGGTGAAAGAGATATATCCTGACTGTGGGCCAGGCAGGAAAACTCCAGCTACACTGACCTGTGAAGGAGAGGTATTGGGATCCTGGACACACATGATCGACTCATCCTCCTCCCAAAATTTTCTCTGGGTCACACCCTGCTGATGAACAGCTTCCACTGAGGCATGTTAAGGTCTTGGGAGGATGTCATCTCAAAGGGTCCCTCCTTCCCTGGTTATTTGAACACAGCAGGAAGCTGGAGTTTGAGGATGATAAAGGTGGTGGATGTCAAATCTCGCCCCTCACACAGATCGGGACAATAACATTCAGAGATGGAGAGGGAACCCTTATCAATCTGCACCAACCCAGAAATCCCAGCTCTAGAAATTTAACCCTTAGAACCAATTAGAGATGGGCACAGAGATCTGATGTGTAGGATGCTGCTTACCACAGCCCCAAACTAGAACGGATGTCTACATGTTACCTCGAAAGCCAGGGAGAAATATTGATGGTACACCCACACAGAAGCCAGAACACCAATCTTGGAGTTCAGAATGACTCTGAGGTACTCACAGCATAGGAAATTTTATCTTCCCTATTTGAAATAGAACCAGTTACTCAGTAGGACCCTGGCTTCCTTTCTTTGCCCTAGAGATGCTTGAGAATGACACTTTTGTTTTTTCACGGTTCCTGATTTCAGCTTTCTAATGTATAATTCCAGGAGACTTCTGTAGTCCTTATGAGATGTGAGTATTCCCAGAACAACACTGCCACTGTATCAGCCAGCCACCACTCGGTGACTCACTGCAGTAAGACTGAGCCTCTCGGGTACCTGGGGTTGGTGGCTCCAAGCAAAAGTTGGTCAGAGGTCTGCCCCTGAAGGTCAAGAGGCTGCCAGGAACTACAGAAAGCCGAGGAGCCTTTAGGAGGTGGCAGAAGTACGTCACTAGGGCCTTTGAAGAATATACCTGCCTCTGGGTCCAGCCAGTTTTCTCCATTCCCTGTCTGCCGCCATGTGAACAGCACCCCCGCCTCCACCTTGCCTTTTCTCAGCCACGATCTGAAATCCTCCTGATATGGTGACCCAAAACAAACATTTCTCCTCTTGTTTCTCTCTGGTAGTTTATCACAGCAATGAAAAAATAATCAATCAAGAGCTTGCTTGGGGTCACCCTGAGAAAATAATCAATCAAAAGCTTACTTGGGGTCGCCCTGCAGCTTCTTAGAGAAGCCAAAATGAAGCCTGGAGATGACGGATTCCCACGATTTTACCAGGAGGTTAACTTCCTCTTCCATGAATCTTTCCGGTAATGCCTTGGGATTCTTTACTAGAAGTCCTGGGTCAAAAGGCTTCTGCATTTTAATGCTCCCGGGGCAGACTGCCAACACCTCTTCCAGGAGATTCTGACTCAATAACAACAGTTTATTAACTCAACAATTACTCATGGGGTGTTTACTGTGAAGCAGACATTGTTCTGTGTGCTGAGGCCATAACAGAGACAGACAGACATAACCCTGCCCTCCAGGGGCTCACGTGAAGGGAGAGGACAGTCCTTGAAAAGGGACCTACCTTAATGCTCTGTAGCGGGAAGTGGCAGTGAGCAGAGAGAGTGTGAAGCTGTCACGGAAGAAATCAGGGCAACGGTGGCAGAGGTCTCCACTTTAAATAGAATATGTTCATGGGGATTCCCAGAGGAACTAGCTTGAAGTTGAGCCCCAGGTAAGCAGAAGGGAAAGAAGGGAGTGGGGTGGAGGGGTGGTCATTCCATTCAGGAGGAACAGCAAATGAGAAAGGCGGGTAACAAAGCCATTAGAGGACCGGGTGGTGACTTCTTCCAGAGTCTGTGGTGAGGGAAGCAAGGGGTGTGGAAATGAGCAGAGGGAGGCTGAGCAAAACCAGGGAAGGAGGGGACAGTTGATTTTAAATCACAAGGAAGACTTAAGAGATGGTACACATTCTACCCGGTGAAAACTGAAACAGTTCATTTGGGGCAACCTCTTTAGACAAGAAGAATCCAGAGTTAGGCACCAAATCAGCTGTCCAATTGGACACATATTTAGAGTGGAAAAGGAAATCATGGGAAATTATAGACTTTTAAAAAGCTGGAAACTACCAGGGCTCCCACACAATGGAGTCCGGCAATCAGCTCCCGCCACACCTCCACAGTACCAGGTCCCTGTGCGTGGGCCCCCTGCTCTGGGATTACATCTTCTACAGCAATGACTTCAGCACTTTCTGTAGAGAGGGTAAGGGGATCGCTCAGGCTTGCCTGGAGCCAAGTTTGATGGAAATTGATTTTTTATTATTGATGGTTTAGGAATGCTTTATTTTCATCTTCGAAATTTGTTTTTGATAATGCCCCGTAAATCTTTAGAACTGCTGTCAAATCTGAGGAAATATCTATCAAGGATTTCACACACATAGTGTGTGTGTGTGTGTGTGTGTGTGTGTGTGTGTGTGTGTGTGTGTGTGTGTTTATGTAGTTAGCAGATGTGAGCTTTAAAGTTGCTTCAACAGTTACAGACCCTAGTTCACCCTCCAATCCATGAGGCTTGCCAGCTGTGGTACTAGGGACCTCCCAAGGGTTCCAGAAGGATTCTGGAGAACAGTGATTCCTACAGCTACAGCCATGTGGAAAATGATCTCTGTGGGGAGAGAGGCCACGGACTGCCCTGCAGAGAGTGCCACATGTGGGCAGTGGAGGCAGGGCCCCTTGGATCATCCAGACAGGGGGACAGAGCAGGGAGAGCTGGAGAGAGTTAGCAGTGTATGAAGAGTGTGGGCCTGGGGGAGGGGCAGGGCTGTCTCAAGGTCACTCAAGGACAAACTGCCGGCTGCCCTCATTTCAGCCTCACTTAGACTCTTACTTAGTCTCCTCTCCTGCTTTTTGATTTTGAGGTTCTAGGCCTAGCCTGCTTCTCCGACCCTGCCGGGACCCTTCATACATGTAGGAATGATATCCTTAACCCTCAAAGCTGGGAATGAGGACCCAGGGAACCAGAGATTTCGTAGAAGATGCCTACAACTGTCTGTCCTCAGACTAAGCTAACCCAACAGGTTCCAATGAGCACATGAGAATGGCAGAATAGTCAGGCTGGGCTGCACAGGACAGACTCTACTCCCCAGAGTAGCCAGGAGCAGGCCTGTGGCCCTCAGCACCAAACACCAGCTGCAGGCAGAGCAGGCCTCTGTGACTGGAACCAGGCTTGACGGTGGCACAGAAACCACACCAGATCTACCAGGATCATTGTGAGGAACTCTGGGGGTGACAATACTCAAAGGAAAATGAAATCCCAGGCTGGGGCTGGAGCTCAGCGGCAGAGCACTTGCAAAGCTCTGGGTTTGATCCCCAGAATGCGGGGTGGTGGTCTGAATCAAAGCTGAAAGTCTCAGTAAAGAGTTACTGATAAGAAACGCGGAATGGAGAGATGAAAAGCGAGCTGGCATGTTTTGAGAGGGAAGTGCGGCAAGGCATTAATGAAAAGGAGTGCGTGTGAGCAGAATCAACATCAGGGACGCAGAAGACCCGCTTCGGAAGTCATATGGATCAAAACAGGAAGGGACAAAAAGAAATAAAACACCCGCTCCTCCCTGCCATGCAGCTGGGCTCAGCCTGGCTTTCAGTGGCTCCTGCTCAGGTCCTGTGCAGCTGGCCTGCAGTGGCGGTAACCCACAGTTAGGATGACCCCACAGGACCTCAGCCGCTGCGCACTGCTGTATCCAAGGTCAGAAATGTTCTCCTTGTGAGTACGTGCCTCACCCTCTGCCAAAGCACTTCATGGTGACAGAACAGAGCTCATGGGTCATGGGAGGGAAGAGCAGAAACCTAGAGAGGCTGGTCACAGCCTTATTTATTGTCCTGGAGTCGTCAAGTCTCACTTGGCCTATTAAGCCAGTAGAACTGTTCGTGAGACTTGAGAAGGAAATGGCAATCTAAAACATTCATTCATTCATTCACTCAATCATTTTTGTGGTATGGGGGATTTAAACCGGTGCCTTGAATAAGGTTGGCAAGTGTTCTACCCCTGAGGTACATCTCCAGCCCTCTTTTTATCTTTTATTTTGAGACAGGATCTCACTGTGCTGCCCAGACTGGCTTTGAACTTATGATTCACTTACCTCAACCCCCCCCCCCCCCCAGTCGTCTTTGCCACCAGGCTCAGCCATGAGTGCCTTTAGGACCTCCACTCTCGTTTCAGTTGATGTCGACAAGTCGTTGGCTATTTCTGTCCAAGACCATGGTGTCATAGCCTGTGACACTCCACATAGGCGGAAAGTCTGTTCCTTCTACAGACATGGCTAAGAGATGGGTCCTTGTCTGAGTTACTTCCTCTTGAGAAGCTGAATACAGGTAACCATGAATACAGGTAACCATGGCAGCGCTCCTGTATGGATAGTGCCATTTCCTTTGGATGCTCTTCCAAGTCCTAGTAGGACAAGAAAATTCCTTAGGTCTTGAAGATGTCAGAAAAACATGGGTTATAAATTTGTTTTCAGTGTTTCCACTGGGAAATGCTGGGCACTATGGCAAAATGCCACAAAAAATGAAAAATGGGCCCAGAGGTGTTCCATGGCCATGGTGCCTGTATCAGTGACAACTCAGGAGAAAACTCTCCCTCTCCCTCCCTCTCTCTTCCTCTCTCTCTCTCTCTCCCTTCCTCTCTCTCCCTCTTTCTCTCTCTCTCTGTGTATATGTGTACATACACATGTACCTGTTCTCTTTCTCTCCCTATCTCTTTCTGTGTGTGTGTGTGTGTGTACGTGTACGTGTACGTGCACATGCAACTGTGCATATGTGTATGCATTTTTTCATAGAACTGTTCATTCCTGCTCTCAAATCATACCCAAAAGGTATAAATTTAAGCTAATAAAACACATGTTGGTTCAAAGGAAACATGAGTAAGAGAGACCAACTGACATGAAAGACAGAGGGAAGAGTCCCGGGTACACAGAACTCCTGAACTTGGGAGCATGAGAATGGGAACAGAGCCACAGTCAGAAGACTCCATCATGTCCCATGATGCATCAGATTGCACTTGCTGCTGCTGCTTCAGGCCAGGCACGTGCCCAGGTGTGGGCCTCTCCAGCTGTGAGTTTATCAGAGACCATTAAAGCAGCAGAGGAAATGCAAGAAGGTGGCCCTGGTGATGATGAGACTTGTCACAGATGTTGTCCCAAGCTCATAGTAACCATGTAAGGTCTTCACTGTAGAGAAATGAGTGGTCGAAATAACTCACCCAAGCTCACGTGACCATCAAATGAAACAACCAGAGTCGGAAGCAAACATGTCCACTTCCAAGTCCCTCTTCTTTCTGACAGTGCACAGGGAGAGCATCGTGATGGTACATCCCACGTGCCATGTCACAGGGTTAGTTATGAGGGCCTGATGGTACTAGGGTGACATTGTTGAGTACCCGAGGAACAACACAGGTGTGAAGACTTGGATAGACAGGTACTACCTAGACAGAGAGGCTTTTGGGAATAGCAAGTGCATTCCTTGAGGAAAGGCCCCCTCAGAGGCTGAGTTGGTTACTTTTCTGCCACTATGGTAAAACGCCATGACCAAAAGCAACTTCTGGAAGAGAAGTCTATTTTGATTCACCGTTCCAGAGGGATAAGAGCCCATCATGGCGGAGGAGGATTGGCAGCAGGGACTGGAAGCTGAGAGATCACATCTTCAACCACAGCAAAAAGTAGTAAGGATGGACTGGAGGTAGAGTGAGGTACCCCCTGCCTGTTGACATGCCCCCTCCAGCGAGGCCTTATCTCCTAAACCTCCCCAAACAGCGCCACCTACTGGGGACCAAGAGTTGAAATCCGGGACTTTTCTTATTTAGACCACCACAAATGGCTATCTGCAAGATAAGCATCACAGGCCAGCCTGGTATCTGGGATGTGCTGAGAATTCAGGAACACTGGGTCCTCAGGGGCAGAGGAGCCCAGGGCTGAGGACGGGAAGGATGCATCTGAGGACAGATTGTTCGAAAGTCTTACTGTGCTGGGAAGCAGAGAAATGCAGCTGGCTGCAGGCTTGCCGTCCTGCTCTGAGTGCCTCTACAGCCATCAGGAACAGTGCATGCGTGTACAAGGGAGAGTATAACGGTGCCAGGGCCAGTAGGTGGCCCGAAGTTAGGACATGCAAGATCTCCTTTCTTCTGATGCTTCATCTACAGGAACTTGTCCAGGGTCTGTCTCTAAGGCCTTGCATTAATCTTAAAAAACGACCAAGAGTGGCATTTATCTTTTAACAATATTCTACTCTTGCTTGCTCCCAGTGCCCAGGGCTTGTTTCTGTCCGTTACTTACAGGGTCTGAAGATTGACGGCCAGAGCTGTTCAGTGGTGAAGGACAAGGGGCTACAGGACAGAGCTGAAGACATCTTCAGAGACAGAGCAGCAGAGGACAAAGGAACAGAAACAAGGGGGTAGAAAGGGGTGTCCAGGGTGTGGGTGATAGAATAGGACCACATGATCAGGAAGAGGACCCAGAAAGCAGAGAGGTCAGGAGCCAAGGCCAAGCCAAGGCAAAAATTTGCCGATGAGGAATTGTCCAAGAGAGGGTCTCAGTAGCAAGATGATCAGGAGTGCACATGAAAAAGAGACCAGCCCACCAGTTATCACATGAAGGTTCTTGGGGTGCCCCTGAATTTGCACCCTCATTAGTTACCCAAAGCCCCCGTTACAAACCTCTGATCCCGCCCCCCCCCCCCCCCGACACTTCCTGGCTGGCCCTCTTCCTACCCGTGCCTGGCTTACACTGGCTGACCTGGTTCTAGGTTTTGAGATGATAAAGCAGAGAGGCGATCTCTGCCCCCGTGGCTGTGGGCTGCATATCCCTCCCACAAAGTCTTTATTTTTCTTCCTGCGATGTCAAGTTGCCTTCCTGTGAAAAGTTCCGACTGGAGGCTCAGGGGACCGGAGTGTAATTTTATCCCATTTAAAGGTATCTAGGAGCACGTGGGTGTAACAGGTCCATTCTGAGCCCAGCGCTCCGTCTCCCACCTCCGTCTCCCTCTTCTTCCTGCCCCTCCAAGGCCACCCAGAATGCTCCTGGAGAGAAGGGACTGTCATCCCATTAGGCTGCATTTCATAAACTGTGCCTGGGGCTCCAGGAGAGCAAGAGATGGGAGAGCACTAAACTTGGAGTAGGGCCTGGGGAAGGAACTCTCTCTTCTGCCAGGCCCAGGGCTGGAAGGCTGGGGAGCGATTGACTACACCTGCTCACTGTGCACACCAGACATAGAAGGAGGAAGAGGAGGAGGAGGAGGAGGAGGAGGAGGAGGAGGAGGAGGAGGAGGAGGAGGCACTTCCCAGGGTCACACTGTCAGCGCATAGCAGAGTGAACTCTAATTCAGTCAACCCAGCAAAGCTGCTTCTAACCTGTAAGGGAGGGGCCACAGGCATCTGAAGCCCAGGGCAGCTCTTTATAGCAATATTGTATTTCTCAATTCTGAGACATGTATTAACATTCTGCAATAAGATGTATCCTTTTGATTGATCTAGACACTTAATTCCATCTTTCTTATGTTTTCTCCCTGCCCCCCAAAAGCTGTTATTAAGTTGATGGAGTATCTTCTGATAGCTTCTTACAGTAAACGTAAGCAGATTCGCCATGAAAAATACTATCAGCAGCAATTCTAAGTATAATTTTAGTTGATTTCTGAGTCCCCAGAACCATGTGAGGTACTCAGCATGACTACCTCCAGTGTCCCATGTCACAGTAGAGAAACAAAGTCTCAGAGAGGTGCAGTCATTCACCTGTGGTCATACAGCAAGTGCAGATTTGGGGATCAGGAAGCCTAGAGTCAGCTCACAACCTTCCGATGTGGGTCAGGGTCTCATCTGCAGGGCCACCATGCCTGTAGGTGCTAGCACCGGTGTTTCCAATCTCCAGGCCTGGGTGGGTTAGCCAGAGACAGGGCACCTGGGCAGGGACAACTGTGGGTGAACACCAATAGGTGTTAACTCTGCCAGAGGCCTTGGGCTCCCACACGGAACTTGACCACACTCTGCTGCTGACATCCCTTCTTACCCTAGCTCTGACCACAGTGAGACAGTAAAGACCTGAGTTTCCCAGGACTCAGCCGGGAGGCCGAGGTCAAGGCAGAGAGTGGCAGGTGTGGGTGCCAAGTGCTGGGTTTCACTAGGAAACTGTGGTTAGTGTTTCCCAGAAGCCTCCTCTCTGCTGCCGCCGACAGATGGCCCTCTGAGCAACAGCAGCTGTGTGCTTCATGAGGACACATGAGGCAAAGACCCACAGTACTTCTCAAAGCCTGTCTGCTGACCTCAGGACACAGGAACTGGTGAGGGACCATGAAGGTCCCGATACAGTGAGGCAGCTGGGGGTAACTGCTGCATTCACCAGACAGCGCATCCACGGTCAGAGCCGTGCTGACCCCAAGCACTGTGCTCAGCCCCTGTGTTATTCTGAGTGGGGGTCTCTTGTGTGTCTGAGGGCAGGCTTAGGAGTTGCTAGAGACCGTTGTGTAGTGAGGGAAGTCCAGGGGAGTCCAGGAGAGCCTAGCCTGATGTTAATGAGCTCTGGGATCATAGACTTATCATTTCACCTCTATTATCCGCCATTTCATCGGAAACTGGTAAAAGTATCAGTTGTTTCGTAGACAGCATAAAGCCCACACCCTGCACATAGCAAGTCATTGGCATATTTTTGACTTCTTACTATTAAGCCATACACCATGGAGTTAAAAGGAATTCAATGGCAGTCTTTCCCCTACAGAGGAGGAAACTGAGGCCCAGGAAAGTTAGTTAAGTGACTTGACCAAGGTCACAAGCAAATTCCTGACAGACTTGGGGTTACAACAAGCCCAAGTGTCTGGATGTTCAGATGAGTTCTGCGCAGCCGCAGGCTTATGTGGGTGTGGACCTGGCTCTGCCAGAGTAGACCTTTCTGGTCTGGTGGGAGTGGACGGGATCTGAGTTGGATCATGCAGGAGAGCAGTACGGGATATGCCTGAACTCTCTGAATTTGCCTCCTTTGGGGCTCTTGCCCCCCTGTTTAGTGGTAGGGTTGAGGGTAGCTGAACAGAGAGAGGCCTCTGAAGGGGTGGAGACTGGATCAGTATGAGATATGGAGAGCAAGATTGGCAGGCAAAGCCTTGACCAACAGCCTAATGAGCTCCTAGGGCACACCCAGCCCCTACTCTAGACAGTTAGACAAAGCTCAGCTCGTGTGTCCACTCCAAGTCGCTAGAGCCAGAGGGGAACTTGACGTCCCAGTCAGAGAATGTGGCTTATTCCCATCAGAGCCACCTCTGTGCCTGACAATATCAGTATGGGCACACAACAGGGACACTCAGCTTATAGACCATGCGCAGGAAACACTGGGAAGTAGAGGTATGAGAGGGCAGTCCTCAGGGTATCTGACCTCAGGGTGTCCTTCTATATCTTTGCTCTCGTTTCCCGAGGAAGTTCTCACTGTTCAGTCTTGCCCCTTCCAGGCAGGCTAGGTCTGCTGGATTGAGTCAAGCAGGGAAAACAGGACTCCTAACCTACCACCAGCTAGAAATGCTGGGAAGCAGTGTCCTCAGGGGCTGCCACTCAGTCATCAGATTCCCAGAGGCGACAGCCCATTGTTGTATACTCACACGGGCATGTACATGCATCCACACTCATGTATACATATGCATGTGTACATGCACATACATGCTGCCTAGTCTCAACCAGTCTTTTCAATGGAGCTGGTGGGTAGGAGCTGGTGGGTAGGAGCTGGTGGGTAGGAGCTGGTGGGTAGGAGCTGGTGGGTATGAACTGGTGGGTAGGAGCTGGTGGGTAGGAGCTGGTGGGTAGGAGCTGGTGGGTAAGAGCTGGGATTTGCCCTCTTTGGGCAGAAACTCGTCTTCTCTTTGTGTTAGTTATTTTCTCGTTGGTGTGATAAAATGCCCAACAAAGGTGACTTAGCAGAGGAAAGATTCACTTCGGCTCATGGGTTCAGAGGGTGCAATTCATCGTGGTGTCAGGAATGGCTCTGGCCACGTTGGCAGGAACTTGTTCATCTCGGTGAATGGGGAGCAGGGAATAGCATTGGAAGTAGGGCCAGGCTATGACCTTCAAAGACCCACCCCAGTGACGCCCCTCATCATCCAGACCCCACAACCTCCCAACACAGTGCCACCACTGGGACTAGGTGTTCAAACCCATGATCTCGTAGGGACATTTCACATTCAATCCTGCTACTGCGGTGTGAGTGGAGACTCACACATCTTCTGATGTGACCTGTGTCAACCCCTCCTCTTCATCTTCTCATATGCCAACTTTGTCCTGAAGTTATAACCATGACACTTTTCAGGACAGGAGCTGGGTTTCTCAGGGCTCACCCAGAACCTCTGTCTCAACCTCTCTATGTGTTGTGACACCAAAGGGGGAGACGCTGCTGGAAAGCTCAACCCAGTGACGGCTCAGAGCAGCTTCCAGGAAACAGCAGAAAGGGTCATCGTTTGCACGTGAGAAGTGGACCTGAGGTTCTGAGCAGATGCCCTAAAGCCCACTTGGGCACAGAAACAGCCTGCTCAGCCCCATCCACCCGTACAGAGCCCCACCCACCCGTACAGGGCCCCACCCACCCGTACAGAGCCCCACCCACCCGTACAGGGCCCCACCCACCCGTACAGAGCCCCACCCACCCGTACAGGGCCCCACCCCTGGAGAGCCTCTTCCCCCCTGCAGAGGCCCGCCCACTCCCGCAGAGGCCCCACCTACACACTGGCTTGGAATTAATCACCTTATACACCTCCCGCTGCTCTGAGGCAAGGGTGCTGTGCCCACCCCCTTTAAAAGGAGAAGCTCTGGTCAAGGTAAGCAGTAACTTACCGAAAGTGAACTGTCTATCAACCAAATACCCAGCGAGGGCCAAGCCATTAGCAGGCACTGGGACACAGAAATCAATACAACTCAGTCCTGCTCTGAGGAAGCTCCTGCCTGCCTCATGGGTGGGGGTAGCTCTAGCATGAACTGTAGGGTGGGTGGGGAGGGGCAGTGTTGAAGGTGCAGACGCCATGCAGAGAAGGGAGGCATTCTATACAGGTGTGGGTGTTGGGGAGGCTTCTGCAAGGAGACCAAGTTTTGCCCGGTGGTCCCACAGTCTATCAGCCACTTCCCAGGGGTGCTCAAGGCCCCTATACCAGGGGTCACCAGGGAACCCGGCCTGCTCTCTCCAGCTCTCGCTCCCCCTCCATACCCTCCTCTCCCTCCCTCCTTCCTTCACACTGTTGTTTTATTTTCAGAGCCTCGGGATCCTCCCCCAAGCCTGTGACATTTACTCTTCGGAATGAGAATCTTTTCTATTTTTCCTTTTCCAGAACAGAGCCTCGGGGTGAGCTTTGCCCCAGACAGGTCCTGCCTATCCTGCCAGTGCTAACGTGGCAGAGGAAGCCAGGTGTTCAGTCCAGCACAGGCTGTGTCAACAGCAATTATTATATACCCATTGTATGCCAGGCCCAGCTGCAGGTTGGGCTCTGCATAAAGCCTCCAGGCACCAAGCAAAGGCTGCTCCCTCTGTTCTCAGAAGCAACCAGCCCAGCTATGTCACGGGGACAGGAGTCAGCTTTGGAGGAAGGCCCTGTGTGTGTCCCTGACACTCGACATTATTTTTACTTCTTAGTAAACTCACGGAAAAGTCACTGCCCAAAAGAATGAGTGGTGTGCTTAGAACCACACTGTAGTACACTGACTCCAATCACGGCCAGCCGCTGTCTCCACACACGGCTGTGGTATGGTCATTCTGGCTAGAGCTAAGGTATAGCTGGAGGGTCTGGGTGGTAGGTAGCTCTGAGATGAGCAGCAGTTCTGTCCCCATAAGTGCTAAGATCCCCACTCTAGGCTCAGTAGAGTGACCACCTACCTGTCTTCAGGAAGCCACAGCCCCTAGGACAGTATCGGCTTCCTCTGTAGCAGTTTCACAAGGAAAAATGACAAGGAGACCCTCCTGGCACCCAAAGCAGACTCTTTGCTCCCCGAGGCTAGACCAGCTGGAGGTGTGGCGGTGAGAGCCTAGGTCTGTTTCCAGGGAAGTGTGCGCTAGAATCCTGCCTTGTGTCTCTCTGTATCTTCAGCGAGCTTCTTAATCTCTCTGCATTACCTATAGGCTACGGCATTCTCTGAAGCTCCCAGCCGCTAAGTCAGGGTCTTCTTCCTGCTGTTTCATTGGTTCCCATCGTTAACTCAGACTATGAACCCAACTGTAGTACACTGACTTCAATCATGGCCAGCCGCTGTCTCCACACACGGCTGTGGTATGGTCATTCTGGCTAGAGCTAAGGTATAGCTGGAGGGTCTGGGTGGTAGATAGCTCTGTTGGCCTAAGACATCCGTGCCCATACGGGATAGGAATCAGCCACATTCTTCGGGAACCTGTCAGATCTCAAAGCAAGAGGTGGAGGATGAGAACAAAAATGGATAGTAAGTCAAACTTTCTTTCTTTCTGCGGGCCTCTGGAGAGGCTGCACTTCAAAGAAGCTGTCTGTAGAACCAGAACCAGAAGTAAAGTGGAGAGCTGCTGTCTGCTGTCAAGAGCATTCACTGCATCATCCCTGCCCTGCCCGTCTCCATCTACACACACATAGGTGTACACACACACACACAGGTGTACACACACACACACACACACACACACACACATAGGTGTACACACACACACACACACACACACACATAGGTGTACACACACACACACACACAGGTGTACACACACACACATAGGTGTACACACACACACAGGTGTACACACACACACACACATAGGTGTACACACACACACACAGGTGTACACACACACACACACATAGGTATACTCACACACACATAGGTGTACACACACACACACACACACACACACACACACATTTGTGATGTACCTGTATGTGCATATATAAGGAGTCTGCACCACTCTGCACAATGCCAGTATTGCTAAAAGTATCTGCAACCTGGAAATCCAGGCTCAGGGCATAGGCCGCGCAGGGACGCGTCGAGTGCCAGACACACATTCCCAGCTGAGGTCTAGCCTTCTTAGACCTGTGGTTTCCTGCAGTCAACTTAACATTACGTAAAGATCATTCTGTGCTATCTGATGGTGAGTTTGCTTTATAAAGCAGTCCCAGATGTTGTACAGAAGTATACAAGACAGTCTGATACTTCTCAAGGAGACTAGGCATGCTCAGGCATGGGTCAGGGCCCTAATCTTTCTGAGTTCATTGCCTATGAAGCCCTGCTCTATACGGAGGAACTGACATTTCAGTAGGGGTAGCAGTGTGCCGCTGTCAAGCCTGACAGGCTCTTGTTCTGTCCAGCAGTATCGCTTCGCGTTCCTACCTGCAATGCGTGCAGACTGCTTTCTCCACACCCACGCCAGCACTGGTTGTTGTGAGTTTTATTTTGCTCTAGCTGTGCTAACACCACATTCTACTCTTCATCTGCCCATTGGCTTTCAGTGAGATGACCTGAAGTTCACTCTGTGGGAAAAAATAAGTGGATCCAGTGAAGAAAGCAAAGGCTCCTGATTCCGAGCTTCGCAAAGCAGGGATCGGCCACTGACACCTGCACCTTGGTGACCCTCTACATGGGCCTTAAGGCCGTGGAGCTGTTGATCTGGAGGCTGGAGCAGCTCTCTGGGAGAGGAGTGTCAGATGGGATTGGGTGGAGAAGCTCCTTGACATCTCCCTGGTTGGGCTTAAGAGGTGTAAGGAGAGGTCACTACAGGTCATTGCTTTTATATATGGTCTGAACAAGAGCCCCCCACCGTCATTTTTCTGACTGTTGACTTTGAGGATTCTGTTTAATCTGGACCCGAGTGCTTTGTCAGGTAAGTGCTTTGAATTATCCCCCCCAACACACACACACACACACACACACACACACACACACACACACACTTAGTAGCTTGTCTTTTCATCCTTTTTTTTTTTTAAATAGGGTTTTCTATAGAGTACAAAAAACGATATTTAGTATGAGGCTGCTTAGGCAAGTGGAAGGACTTTGAGAAACCCAGTGGATACCTGAGTGGAGATGTGGTCTGGGCCGTTGCATGTGCAAGGCCAGGATCAGGGGAAGATGTCAGGGTCGGCTCGGGAACCATCAGCATGGGCGTGGCCTGCAAAGGCTACACAGTCTAGTGAAGCCCCCAAAGGAGCGAATGAGATAAGGACATGGGACAGAGTCCAGGGCCAATCAGGGCGTCTAAGTAGAGGACCAAGAGAAGCCAGCCAAGGAAACAGAGGGAGTCACCAGGGAGGATGATGCATGAGAGGCAGGAGCCAGGCACAGAGGACAGAATTCCAGCTAGAAGGGCTGAGTAAGACGACCCCTGAAACTGTTCGCTGGTGAGAAGAGGGTCAGCTACCAGCTACTTTCACAAAATGGAGATGTAATCCAGGTATGAGTAGGTGAGGAGACACTGGAGAGGGCGAGCTGCTGAGTCCAGACAAGGCTCTCAAAGGCAAAGCCAGACAACGTATGTGTGGCGAGAAGGGAACTTACTTACTTTTTTCTTTTTCTTTTTCTTTTTTAAATTTCTTCTTGAAACAGTCTCATGTAGCCCAGGCTGGTCTATAGCTCTCTATATAGCCCATTGACTTCGAACTTCTGATCCTCCTGCCTTTGCCTCCTGAGAGTGGGGATTCCAGGCCCACCATCACACCCAGTTTATATGGTGCTGGGTTCAAACATAGGGATTTGTACATGGAGACAAACACTCTACCAACAAGGCTACCCTAGCCATGGCTTTTTATTTTATTTTATTGCATGTTTTACCCTTTGTGCTTCTGGAAATAACTAGAAGCAGGTTTGCACACTGACAGTAGTGAGCCCAAGGACAGGGAACCAGGCTAATTCAGGAGGGAGAGTAGGGTTGCTAGGGCAACCTATAGGGCCGTACTCTGGAGCAGACAGGGAAAGATGGCATCTCAGTGCAAACGGTTTAAAGAGAGACACATGGGGCTTGGAGACATGATGGATGTCCCCATGGGTCTTCCAGCAAAGGTGCACGTCCTTCCAGATACTCATCTGTGTACAAACCAAGATGAATGGCTGGTTTTTACACCACACTGTTCATATTTTTCATTCTTGTTTTCCCTATTCAAAAATATGTCACGGAGAACCACCCCTGGCAGAGTGTGGAGAGCAAACTCAATCTTGGGAATGGCTGCTTCCGATGTAGTCGTCTGGAAGCGCCATTATTTATCCAGCCAATCTCCTGCTGTCGGACACTTAGGCTGTCTGCCTCCCGATGTGCTTTTTGTTTTTCATTTTTTCCCCTATTACAAATAATGCCAGAGAAATCCTCTTTGCATAAATGCATACCCTTGAGCTTTTCAGAAATATCAACCTCTAGAAGAAATCAAATTGCTGGGTCAAAAGACAGGTGCATCTTGAATTGTGATCGGCGCTGCTTAAGTGTCCTCTACAGAGATTACTTCAAAGAAGCCTCCTGCTTTCTCTCGGTGTGTGAGTGTGACACATTCACGAGATTGTTTAAAGTGGAGTTCAGCTCTGAAGTGGTGTCAGAAACACAAGGATCACACCCTCCCTCTCCTGCACTCTGCAGGGATGTGCTCGTTCTGGGCTTGGCTGGCCGGGAGGGTTCTAAAAGGCAGACAGCAACTGAGAGGAGGGAGCCAGATGGGGCGGGGCAGATGTAGGGAGCTGGGAGTTTTCGGGGGGGGGGGGGAACGACTAGGTGCCAGATGTTAGTTTGGGGTGGGGGAATAAATGGCTCCCTGTAGCATTCTGGGCAAAGACTCAGCTTGCCACTTCCCGGTCACAGAAAGAAATACCTCGTTGTGTAGTCTGGGGAAATGGTAGAAACATGACAATTTATCTAACATGGTTGGCAGACACTGCTGGCCACCCACGGATGGTTCCAGCCTTCAGATATCCAGTTCATGAATCCTATTGAACCGGGAACAGTAGTGACCCTAACTTAAAACTTACATCTCTCACACCCTCGGCAGTAGTCATATGACTCACTTCAACCAATGAGAGAAGAAAACGTTATATTACTCTACCTGCTCACCTGGATCTTGTGATAAATCCCCAGCCAGTGAAATGGGTTCAGAAGGTGCTTCAGGGCATTCTGGGACAAGTCCGTGGAAAACTGGGAGTATATAGACCCCAGAGAGGACAATGCCTGCTCATCTGGACTTGGGACAAGAGGCCCAGTGAGGAGCCACCACACCATGACCTCCTTTGTACACACCAAGGACACCAAGGGGTAATTAGAAAACGCCGGTCCCCTGGCATTTTGGATCAGCTGGGCCTTCATTTTGGCCTCACCAAATGCTTCCCAAGTTGAAAACAAACCTCTTACCCCTTTGTGCCTCTGTTAGTCAGGTTTCCAGTATGTTCCATGCTGTGCCTGAGTCTGCACTAATGAGCTGTGAGCCCCCTACATAGCTGGAACCTCACTGTTCCTGTGGTAAAAATGAAAAGAATCAAACCAAGAGGTTTTGAAACCATATTTTTCCCTTGAGAAGAGTTTAGATTTCCAGATAATTTATATAAAGGCTACAGAGAGTTCACTTCTACTTCCTTTCTGAGTGCTCTCTCTAACATATCGGACAGCTAAGGCCTGAGGGATGGCTCAGTTGCTGGAAGGCTGTGCCGAGCCTCAGCACCCACATAAAAGCTGGACACATCAGTACATGTCTTGAGACCAGCACTGGGAAAATGGAGACAGAGGGATCTCGGGAGCTCACTGGACAGCCAACTTAGCCGAATTGATGAGCTCCAGGCTCAGTGAGAGACCCTGTCTCAAAGAATAAGATGTGGAGTGCAATGATTGAGAAAGACATCCAGGGTTGGCCCCTGGCTTCCACATGATCAAATACACGCACACTCAGAGCACATGTGCGCACACCCACGTGAATACCCCCCACCCCACCCCCACAAATAACAACACAAATAAAATACTGAAACTAATGAGCAACCATAACTCCTTTTTCACTAACAACACCCTCCACTTTATTCCATTTCCCCAGTTTCCCCCTTATGCCTTTTTTCTGTTCCAGACTCCCATCAGGACGTCGTCATCATATGTCCATCAATCATGTCTCCTTTTCCATCTCTGCCCTCAATTGCTGGTCCCTCTCTGGCTCCCAGTGACCTTTAAAGCTTGAAAAATGTGGACCGGGTAATTTTGAACAGCTTTTTTCTGCCTCCACCTTCCCAGTGCTGGGATTATGAGTGTGCACTATACTCAGGTTTTATGGGGCTGGAACCCAGGACTCCTGTGTGTGCTAGTTAAGCACTGAGTTGCCTCCCAACCCCTGGCCAGGAGTTTTGTAGAATTCTCCTCTACTTGGATTTCCCTGGGTGTCTTTGTGATTAGACTGGAATTCCAGGTTTAAGAGATGAATCCCGTGGAGGTGAACATTACATGCTACACCATTTAGTGTGGCTGGCCACCTTAACCTCCACCACTCACTGAGCTCTGCAGACTCCTCTAAACCCAAGCTCCTCCCCCAGCTCCTCCCCCAGCTCCACCTGCCCTTCCCCTGCAGTGTTTCCTAAAATCAGAGCGCTAAGGGAGGTCTTCACTCCATGGTCAAGGTCAGCCTCCAGCTCCAGAGGGGGCATTATAAATTATTTGTTAAGTCTTTTGCCAGGAAGATTAGTTTCTTTCCCCTCATGTATGTATTTATTCAATTATTTATTTATGTCACTGTAGACTCATGATCTTTATTCTTTGGGTTACTGGTCGATACTGCATTATTTATTTTGTCGCCGAAATTGCTCATCTTTGGAGATTGTCACCTCCCTGTGCCCTGGGCTACTCATCATCACTATGTTCCATGCACAAGACGTTCCAGACTCATCTTGAAGGCTTCCTTTCCGAGTCCTAGAGCCTGCCAGTTCTCTAAGGACCCTGGTTCCTTTTACGAACCAAAGCTGGGGGCCAGACCTGGTTTTGAAGTTACTTCTAGCTCAGAAACTTCAAGATTCTAGATTTGGGATAAGAGTAATTAAGTCATTAATCACCGCGAAGACAGTGTGAATACTAGGGTCTGTTTTTCCTCTTTCCCCATGGTTTCCTCCCTCCTTTCTCTCCCTCTTTTTTTTTTTTTTTTTTTTTGAGACAAGGTCACATGTGGCCCAGGCTAGCTTCAAACTTGCTACATAACCAAGGAGAACCCTGAACTCTTATCCTTGTCCTTAAGCCTCCCATGTGCTGGGATTAAAGGCATGGGCCCACCATGACTGGCTGGCCACCCTTCTGTAACACCAGGTCCAAGGGATATGACACCCTCTTCCGGCCTCTACAGGTACCCACACATTCACATGCATAGAGGCACATAAAGGAAAATAAATTAATCTTTTTTTTTAATGGGCTATGTAACTGAACAATGAAGCCTCAAAAAAAGAAATACAAATGGGTCATAAACATTTCTTTCAAGTGTTCAACATTATTAACCAACAAGGAAATGCAAATTAAAACTTGAGCGTCCATCTTAGCCCAGCCAGATGGCTATGATCAAGAAAACAAATGTCAACAAATTCTGGTGAGGATTCAGGGAAAGGGGGACACATCCACTGTTGCAGGGGATGTTATCAGTGCAGCCACTATGGAAATTAGTCTGGTGGCTCCCCAACAATTTAAAAATAGAACAATGTGACCCAGATATACCATTCCTGGGCATGGCCCCAAAAGACTCTGTGTCCCACTCTGGAGGCCCTTGATCTTCTACGTTCTGTGCGGTTCTAGTCACAATACTAAGAAAATAGAGCCAGCCCGGGTGCCCATCAACTGATGAATGGATAATGAAAATGTGGTATGTGTACATGGTGGAATTTTATTGAACTGTAAAGGAAAATGAAATTTGCAAGAATACGGAACTGGAAAGTATACTAAATGAGGCAATCCCGGTCCGTAGAGACAAACGGCACATGTTCTGTCTCAAATGCAGATCCTAGCTTCCAATTTTTAGATGTGTGTGTCGAATTAGAGTGTGGAGGTCAGGAAGCTGGGGAGGACCCATGAGAACGGGGAGGGAGAACCTGTGAGGGGGATGAGGGGAAGATGGGATAATGAGAAACCGAGTAGGTGAGAGGAGATGTCACCACCAAGGTTACTCAGTGGGACCTTAAAGAACCCGAGGGTCCCTGTGAAAGGACACACACAGCCCCCCTCCACCAGTCTGCAGGGATGTGGCTTTCTGAGACCTCCAGGCACATCACTTCAGTCCCATGAGTCAGTCCTTCCAGGATCCTGTCTCCCTGCCTTAACCCATCCATCTCACCACGCAAATGTCAACACTGGGTCCCCAGAGCCTACAGCTGGTGGCAGCAGCAGGCAGAGTCTGGGCCTGAAATCCAGCCTGCTCCCAGAGGGCCACAGGCTGACCTGGCAGTAATGAGTTCACCCTGTCTGAAGTGCGGTCTCGGTCCCCCTGAGGCTCTGAGGTAATTACAAGGTGGTGTGTTATTAAACATGATTTATAGTTGCTGAAAGCTTTGGGTGGTGAGTTCAGTGGCAAAGATATCGGGCCTCAGTTGAGATATTTGCCTGAGCTCACAGCTTGAGGCAGAACCTAACACCTGTGTCTGTTTCCACAGCCCACGCACTCACTCCTTCACCCCCATCTTGGTGGCTCGTCTCCGTAACCACCCTGAATGATGGCAGGGCTAACCAAATCACCGCTCATCTACACACAAGGAATCTGAGGGAACGTGATTCGCTCCAAATCACACAGCAGAGAAGATGGGGATTAGGAATCTGCAAGTGTCCAAGGTCCCCTGGGCAGTCACTCTCCGTGTGACTCTCTAATGAGACCAGGGCCTGCAGGTAAACAGAAGCCTTGCTCTTGTGACTAATTCCATGCCTCACTCAGTCTCAGTGGGAGTATCCGCAAGGCCGGGAGCCCCGCCCCCACAACACACACCTGCAGAGGCTGACTAGAACTGGCTGGGGTCACCGAGCAAGCACTGAGGCACTCCAGCAAATCGACGGGTGATCTGTGGCTCATTATAATAGTAAGTCACACCCCTGGGTAGAGATGTAAGACTCTAATAGGACATGCAGTGCATGACATTTTATGAAGAACTACATGTAAAAGACAGAGTGTGTGCCAGGAAGCCTTTCCTATGCAAATGAGCCAGAAAAAAACCCTACTATGTGCCATAAAAGCCTTGACCCTTTATATGCACTGCTGTTTGAGCTACTAATTCTCTCTTTGCTCCAGTATATTCTTTCATTGTATTTACTCATTCATTTATTTGTGTGTGTGTGTATGTATGTATGTATGTATATATGTATGATGTGGAGTGGGGGTATTACATACACCAGAGCATGCATGTGGAGGTTAGAGCACAGCTTTATGGAGTCAGTTCTCTTCTCCCATTGTTACGTGGGCTTGGGGGATGGAAATCGGGTTGTCGGACATCAGACATTTATACCAAATCAGTCGTGGGGAGGGGTCCTGGGGAGCTCACTCTATCCCAGTTTTGTTTTCTAGACCTAGAAAATGCCTTCCTCACAAAGCACCAAGAAATGAGTGAACTATGGGCCGCCTCCAAGTCTTCTTCAATCTAGGATGCACTGCTCCCTCTGGATCCTCTCCTTTGTGGGACAGGGGTGGGGTTGTGTGCCAAGCCTTGG
The DNA here is from genome assembly GCF_949786415.1 of Peromyscus eremicus. Lineage (NCBI taxonomy): Eukaryota > Metazoa > Chordata > Mammalia > Rodentia > Cricetidae > Peromyscus > Peromyscus eremicus. The sequence continues at coordinate 142,279,785 of NC_081417.1, forward strand.
GGTCTGCACCATGACACACATAGGGGTGCCCCTAACTAGGGTCCTGGGGTGTTCTAGGATTCATGCATGAGAATTTTCCACTGGTCAGCTCCCTCCATGTGCCACAGTGACCTGATGCTGTGGGGTAATTTCTGTCCTCGCCAAGATGGATTTATCATGAGAGGTGCTCAGAAAGTGTCATAAAGATAAGAAAACTGGTCCCTAGAAGATGTTTCTTCAGACCTTCCTGTAGTACCAATTGCAGAGTTGGGTTGGGAGGCCACAGGGTGGTTAGAGTCTTAGCTCTTGGTGACAGAGCTGGGACTTTGGCATGACCCACTTTACCCTGATCCAGGAGGTGGCAGCCAGGCTACTCTGTTCGCTCATGGTGAGCTTGGCCTGTGAGAGTGACTCATACTTCCCCAAAGCATCCAAACCCTTCCCTGTCACACATATATAGTCACACAAGCACACATACACATTGGGGGGGGGGCAGGGAGTCCTGTGGTTGAATACAGCACAGAGGCCATCCACCAGCCGTCTCTCCCTGGGGCTGGGTAGTAGCAAGGGTCAGACAAAGTGCAGCTGTCTAGGTCCAGAATGAATTCAGAAGGAGCCACCGGGGAGAATAGCTAAGACATTCCTTCTCACATAGTGGGGGAGAGCTGGAGTGGGGACAGGGTAGGAAACACTACCTGCTGAGCTGAGACAGTGGCCTGGCCACAGTGTCCCCTGGAATGCATAGGCTTCAGGCAGGATTGAGTTCTGCCAGAACCTCCCGCTTCCCTGACACACCTTCCAAGCACGATGCTTCTCTCTGCTTGGTTAGAGTGTAATTGACTTAAGGCTGTCTGATTGTTATTTCATATCTCCAAAGCACACTTTCACGGGAAGGTCGGCCCCAAAGAAACGCTAAGAGCCCATGGAAATTAAATGTATTAACAACTAGGAAGTGGACCTTGGTTAAAGGAGGGACCAGGGCCTCCACCGCCTTTTTTACTAATCACAGCGTCATGGGTTGTCTGCAGGGAGTGAATGGATTTACATAGCAGTTTGAGAGTCTCTGTTTAATTTCACTGTCCTCAGTGGCTAAGGTTAAACTTCAATTCTGAACCCAGAGAAGTTGCTAAAAGGGGTTTTCATGAAAGAACAAGTCAGGCCTGCACAGAAGGCAGACTCCCCTGTTCCGAGGCATCTTCTTTCTCCCTTAGCGATCTTTGTCCCCCATGCCACCTGACTGCTTCCAACAGCCCACAGCACCACGGATCTTGTGTGTGTGTGTGTGTGTGTGTGTGTGTGTGTGTGTGTGTGTATGTGTGTGTGTGTGTGTGTGTGTGTGTGTGTGTGTGTGTGTGAAGGGGCAAGGGAACAAAACAGACCTCCGCATCCGGAACATGGGAGAGGAAAGTCAACTGAGATTCTGAGCCAGCAGATGGGGGGCTCCTCTTGATTCTAGAACAAGGAGAAGGAGGTATGGGGAAATAAAGAGTGATTTCTCAAGATTCTGAATGCTGGTGAGGGGCAAAGGCCAGAGAAATCTCTTGACACCTTAGTTCCCCCAATTCAAATAAAGTACTGACAATGGGAATAACAGGATGGCCCGAGACCCTCAGCAGTTAGTGTGCACGGGGCCTTGTGCTCAAGGCTCCACGCTTGCTGTGCCTAAGTATGTCCCATCATGTTCACCTGCTGGATGCTGCCACCCTTGGAGGTCATGCTAGTGAGCAGTGAGGCCTCAAGGGAAGCCATGCCGTGCTGGACGCATCCTCGTCATGCAGAGGCTGGCAACTGCAGCAGGGATTAAAGGACTTTTCCCACCTCACCCAAGTGAGGGCACAGCCTCTGTCTGCTCTGGAGGACACAGCAACAAGATGCCATCAGAGACCAAGCCCTCACCTAGCGCCAAACCTGCCGGTGCCTGGTGTCTAGATTTCCAACTTCCTAGCCTCAGGAACTGTGACGATAAATACATGCTGTTTATAAATGATTCTGTGTCATGGTATCGGGGACAGGCCAAGGCACATGAATTACCTCATTTACATGCAGTAACAAAGTGGTGAATGCCGTTAGCATTTCTGTGTTATAAAAGAAGGAACTGAGAACCAGAGGCGAAGAACCATAGCTTCAGCCATGGACGTCGAGTCTACCCTGACTTCACAGTACCTCCCAGTGGGTAGCAGTACAACCTGACTTCTGCTCACATGTCCCCAATGATGGGGAGCTCACCACCTGTCCAGGTAGCCTGTTCGATCTCTAGGCAGTTTTGACTGTTAGGAAGTCCTTCCTTTGGACCATGTGGAGGGCAGTTTCTTCTCTTCCCTTCATCCCCAAGGCAATGCCCATAGTCTCTGAAGATAACTCTCATCCTTCTTGTCTCTGAAGGGCTTGTTCATCTTCCAGCTGGAGAGGCTCTCATCCATCCCAGACTAGCCTCAGCTCACTATGTAGCCAAAGATGACCTTAGACTTCTGAGCAAAAACTCCTGCCTCCATGTCCAGTGCAGGGATTTCAAGCATGTACCACCACATTCAGTTTTGGGGCTTATGGTAGTTTAAATAAAGATGGCCCCCATAGTTCCATAGGGAGTGACACTATTAGGAATAGGTGTGACCTTGTTGGAGGAAAGAAGTCATCACTGGGGGAGGGCTTTGAGGTCTCAGATGTCCAAGCTACACCTAGTTTGTCACTGTCACTTCCTGCTGCTCCTTCTCCAGCACCATATCTGCCGGCACACCACCATGCTTCCCTCCACGATGACAATGGACTGAACCTCTGAACTGTAAGCCAGCCCCAGTTAAATGTTCCTTTCTAAGAGTTGCTGTGGTCATGGTGTCTCTTCACAGCAATAAAACCCTAAGACAGAAGTTGGTACCAGGAGTGGGGTATTGCTGTGATAGGCCTGATCATGCTTTTATTTGGAGGAATGTAGACTTCAGGACTTTGGATTAGAAAAGCAGTGGCTGAGTGCTTTAAGTGAGGCTTAATGGACCATCCTAGTAGGAACACGAAAGACAGTGGTTCTGAGGGTGATTTGAACTGTGGGGGCCTGGATCAAGAGGTTTCAGAGGAGAAGAATACTAGTATGTGGCCTAGAGACCATTCTTGTGATATTTTGGCAAAGCATGTGGCTGCTTTCTGCCCTTTTCCAAAAAATCTGCCTGAGGCTAAATTGAAGAGCTTTAGATTAATTGTGTTTGCAGTGGAGATTTCAAAACAGCCTAGTGTGGACCATGTCGTATGGTTATTAGTGACCATGCTCATACAGATCCATAATGAAAAAGAATAGGCTGAGGAAGGAAAGTTACAAACTGAACAATGTGAGGAGAAAGGGGGCACCAGGAAGTGAAATGGAGCTAAGTCCTGTGTTCAAGAAGATAAACAGATTAAAGAAAAGCTTGATACTAAGTGGAATAAAGGTAGTGGTGACCTCAGAGCAAGACCCCACCCAGCTAAGCTTCCAATTTGTGAAAAGGAATTAAAGAAAAGCTTAGGGCCAGATGTGGTGGTGCACACTTTTTTTTTTTTTTTTTTTTTTTTTTGGTTTTTCGAGACAGAGTTTCTCTGTGTAGCTTTGCGCCTTTCCTGGAACTCGCTTTGGAGACCAGGCTGGCCTCGAACTCACAGAGATCCACCTGGCTCTGCCTCCCGAGTGCTGGGATTAAAGGCGTGCGCCACCACCGCCCGGCTTTTTTTTTTTTTTTTTTTTAAAGATTTTATTTATTTATTATGCATACAGTATTCTGTCTGCATGTATGTCTGCAGGCCAGAAGAGGGTACCAGATCTCATTACAGATGGTTGTTTAAATTATTTTTTTAAGGATTTATTATTTATTTATTATGTATACAATGTTATGCCTGCATGTATGCCTGCAGGCCAGAAGAGGGCGCCAGATCTCATTACAGATGGTTGTGAGCCACCAAGTGGTTGCTGGGAATTGAACTCAGGACCTCCAGAAGAACAGCCAGTGCTTTTAACCGCTGAGCCATCTCTCCAGCCCGGTGGTGCACACTTTTAATCCCAGCCCTTAGAAAGCAGAGGCAGAAGGATCTCTGAGTTTGAGACCAGCCTGGTTTAAAGATTGAGTTTCAGGACAGCTAATCTTAGGCAGTGAAGGAAACCATAGAAAACCAAAAGCTGGTGAAGCTGTAAATGGTCAAAGGGGCCACATTCCAGCCCTTGCAAGCAGCAGAAATTGTGCTACATGGTTCTGGCTTTAGAGTCAAGGACAGAAGAAAGGGGGTATGGAACCTTCCTCTGAGACTAAGGAAAGCCACTGAGGCCAGGGATGTGTCAGGGGTGTCCCTGCATGGAGGCCCAAAGGGGCCATTGTGTGAAGCTGTGAAGGTGAAGTCTTGATTGCCTTAGAGACCTCAAGATGTTGAAGATGCCAGAGCCATGGGATACCTCCTGAGGAAAGCTGCTAACCAAGAGAGAGAAGTGTGTTTCAGTCAACAAAGTTGAATGGAGTTGGAGATCTGAAGAATGCTTTGACACCAGACATGGAGATGCAGAGTTTGGAGTTTGCCCAGCTGGTTTTCGGTCTTGCTTTGGTCCAGTATTTCCTCACTATGCTCCCTTTCCTCCCTTTTGGAATGGTAATGTATATCCTCTGCCATTATATGTTGGAAGTATGTGATCTGCTTTTTCATTTTAATTTTATAGGGGATTACATACAGTTAAGAAATTGCATGAGTCTCGGAAAAGACTTTGAACTTTGGACTTTTAAACAATGCTGATATTGTAATACACTGAGGGGACTTTTGAAGTTGGAACAAATGCTCTGAGGTCATCCTAGGTATAAACTCATTGATGTGTGAGGAGGTGAGGGAACGGGACATGTATGAACTCTGGGGCTGAGACTGTGGTGTGAGGAAGGGTCATTCTGCTTCTCTACCTTCCAGACCCTTTGTCCAGGCCAAGGCCAGCAGGATGGACCAGAAGACCCAGGAGCTGCTGTGTTGATGAAGAAAAGCTTTTGCATTGGTGAGCGAGCCCTGGATGTCCTAAGCCACATCTCCATCAAGGTCTATGGGCTCCTGGGTCTGTGGCCTGCCTCGCACTTTTCTGGTCCTAAAGGTAGAGAGAGCTCTGTCTTCCTGGTTTTGATGGCAAATGAACTTGTAGGTTCTGGACAAGAGACTCAGAGGTCCTGAGAACAGAGTTCCAGGTGGCAGCATGTGGGGCAGAGGGTCCTCCGCTAAGGTCAGCAACCTGATCTGTCTCTGCTGTCCTCACAAGCTAGGTGACCTCAGGCAAGCTGCTGGACTCTTCTGAGCCTCAGTTTCACCCACCTGCCTGGTTTCCACAAGAAATGATGAACTCAATGCTCACAAAGGTGCTGGGCACAGTGTTTGGCTTGGTGTGAGGGGTTGGAGTTGGACCCGATTCTCTAGGAGATGGGAAGGCCTGAAGATGGACCTCGGGTTCTGAGGCCTGCTCCTGCCCCTTCTCCTGCCTGCCCTCCTGTTGCAGAGCTCACTTTAGTCTGTGTTGTGTGGCTGTAACAAGCATCTGGGACCAGATCATTGATAAAGAACAGAAGTTTAATTTAGCCCTGGTTTTAGAGGCTGGGAAGCTCGAGGGCATGGTGCCAGCATGCTGTAGTCTAACATGGCACAGACCATCATGTGACCAGCCACTAGTGCTTAGCGTGGCATTCTGATCATATCACCTAACTTTTACTGCCCCAATCACCATAACATGGATTTTTGGGTTAAGCTTCCCACATGTGAACTTTGTGTGTTTATGTGTTAATGTGCACGTTCATGTGTGTAGGTGCATATGCCTATATGGGTGCCTGTGTGCCTGGAGGCCAGAAGAGAGCTCTGGCTGTCATTACTCAGACACCATCCAACTTGTTTGTGTCTTTGGATATTATTACATTTTCTCACTTTTTTTTTTTTTTGGTTTTTCGAGACAGGGTTTCTCTGTGTAGCTTTGTGCCTTTTCCTGGAACTCACTTGGTAGCCCAGGCTGGCCTCGAACTCACAGAGATCCACCTGGCTCTGCCTCCCGAGTGCTGGGATTAAAGGCGTGCGCCACCACTGCCCGGCCATTTTCTCACTTTAATTTTGTGTGGATGTGTTTGTAGGTGTGCTTGCCATGGTGCACCTGTGGAGGTCAGAGGACAACTTTTGGGAGGTGATTCTCTCCTTCAATCACATGGGTCCTAGAGACCAAACTCGGGTCATCAGGCTTGGGGACAGGCACTGTGCCCACTACTAGATCATCTCACCGGATTGTGGCTTGTTTTGTGAGACAGGGTTTCTTCCGACCAGGAGCTCACCAAGTAGACTAGGCTGGACAGCAAGCTCCAGGGATCTGAGGCTGTCTGTCTCCCCAGCACTGAGCCAGCTCCCCAGACCCCAGCGTGTGAACTTTTAAGTGTGACATCTTCAAACCAAAGCAGAGGCTAAATCCAGCTTCCTTTGCCTAACAGTGAGCTTGAGCCCTCCACCAGCACTCCCGGACGTTGGCACTGACCAGAGCAGGCATCTCAGGGACAACTGTGACCACAGATGTAGTCAGCCCCCCAGCCCCTGACCCCACTTCTACCACACCACAGCTGAATGCATTTGCAAGGTGTCTGGTGGCTGCCAGTCCCCCTGAGGACCATTGTGCCTTCCCTGTAACGACTTCATTTGTCTGACATCAACCCTGCTCTCGGGTTAATGTGTTTAACGTAATGAGGCATTTGTTCTCAGTTCAGAAAATCCCAAGGAAGCATCTCGCTCCTGATGGACAGATTAAGGCTGGACTTGAACATGCTGACTAAGGCAACGATGCTCACCAGCGGCGGTGGCTGCTTCAGATATGGACTGTGTGAGAGTTAATTTGTGTAAAATGGCTCATTTCTTGGGGGAAGAGCTGGGATCCTCATGGGACTCTGTGATTTCTGCTCCATTTGCCTCTCCATTCCCTTCCCCAGCCCAGTCCCAGCTCCACAGATAAGAGAGGCCAAGGCCAGTGGGTGATTCGGACAGAGCAGCCTGGCAGTGGGCAGCAGCAGAGGCCAGCGCATGGGGAGGTCGTGGGGAGACGTGGACAAACACCTATTTACCTCAGACAGGGCGCTGGGAATGGACCTAAAAAAGCGCTTTTAACTGAGGCTGCCTGGTGATGCATTGACTTTGGACTTACATGTAGCGATATGGGTTTAGGGGTTACTTATAAGAGTGTGAGTGACCCCTAAACATCTGTATTACTACAAAGTTCCACACCAGAACGGTTAACAACCTCCCCAAAGCTGCGTAGGTGGAGTCCTCTCTTCAATCACTCGCTCTTCTACTTCCTGTATACTTAGCTCTTGCTAAGGGGGTGACCGGCATCTCAGCTGAGGGCCCGGTGTCCTGCCTCACCCCCTCCTTCCGTGAGCTCACGTCCCTCCCCCTCTCCTTACAAAGATGCTAGTGTCACTGTGTGAGGGCAGCTGCCCTGATGGCTTTGTCTAATGTCAACAGGCCTGGTCTTGAGGGTCTCTTGCAGTTAGTCACAGCTGCTCTGATTATAAGAGTAAGAGCAATCACAGTTGATGGCAGAATCCCACAGCACAGGGAAGTGCTCCTGTGGTAGCAGAGACAGCAGGGTGAGGATTCTGGGCCCCACTCTGTCACTTCCAGCTCTGTGGGCTTCACGGTTTCGTCCCCGACTCCTGCCTGGCACCCTCACAGTTGTTGGATGATCAAGAAGGACACAGCCACAGTGCCTCATTATAACTCACAGAATCTGGTGGTGTCCGGAGAACGGAGATGTTCAGGATCCCAAACCCATTTTGCAGTGAGCAGTGGTCAGTGACTCCTGACCCAAGCACCATGGACGACCTCTACCTGTAGGCCGATTTTTCATGTCCCCACCAGTGTATCCTCTCATGTCAGCCCCATATGAGGGGCTCTGTGGAGGTTTAAAAGATATGTCCCCCACAGGATCAGGTATTTGAATGCTCTGCTCCAGCTGGTAGTCCTGTTTGTAGAGATTTAGGAGGTGCAGCCTTGCTGGAGGAAGTATGTTGGGGGGGGGGGAGGCTCTGAGAAGTTAAAGTCTTGTTTTACTTCCTGTCTGCTCGCTCTGCTTCATGCTTGCATTTGAAGATGGGATCTTTTAGCCTCCTGCTCCGACCACCATGCTACTGCTGTAACTGGGGTTTTGCTGCATGCCTTCCTGTCGTGATGGACTCTTATCCCGCTGGAACCATAAGCCCAAAATAAACCATTTCCTCCTTAAATTCTCCTTTGGTCATGGTGTTTTGTCACAGTAACAGAAAGGTAACTAATACTTAGAGCCCCTGGCATTTGCCGTCACACCAGCCGGGGAGCCCTCTCCTTCCTCCAGGGAGGGGTCAGCCCACCACGATAATGCATAGCCAAGGACACCCTCCAACAGACTGGAGAACAAAGAGGCTCTGACCCCTCTCTACACCATCCTGCTCTCTCAGTAACCCCAACTCACTCTGCCAGTGATGTCCACAGGCAGAGATGGGGCAAGGTAGGACTCAGAGGCAAACTGGGCTAGGAGTCAGGGAGGCCTGATGGGAAGTTCTGCTGATAATCAGGGCAAGAAATGATGTGGGATGGCAAAGGGGCCTCCACTTTGCTGGTGCGGGGTGGGGGGGGGCAGTTCTGGATTCCAGATCAGGAGTGTCTTTTCAGAAGTACTCAACACAGCACCCTAGTGCACAGTAGGTCCTCAGGAAGGGGTAGACTGTTCTTAGCTCATGAATGGTGCTGAGTCTTTTGAAATGGAACCTCAGCCGCCCAGAAGAGTGTCTATTGGCTGAGCACCAGTAACCAGTCTCTTCAGGGGTGAAAAAGGCAAGCTCCAGTTGCAAAGAAAGTTTGCTAGTGTGTGCTAGCCCAGGAGGCAGCGTCTCTGGAGATGTGGCGGAAGAGCGGAATTAAATACTGACCAGTGTGCGGTCTTTCCTGCCTTAGCACGTGTTCACTCACCAAGACTATTTGAAGGGAAGGTGACCTTTAGAGAGCATGGCTTCTGGCTGCTCGAAGTGGAACAGCCTGTAATCCCAGCATGCAGGAGACAGAGGCAGGAAGTTCAGGAGTTTAAGGCCATCCTCAGCTCCACAGCAGGTTCAAAGCCAGTCTTTGAACATGAGACCCTGTCTCAAACAAACAAATAATAAACGAAAGAAAGAAATTGGTTTCTTTCTCACTTTAAAATTTGTTAAGGGTTGACACTCATGTGTAATGACTGGAGTGCTCCCCAGTCCAACGTGCTCCCCTGCAGTGCTCTCTTGATGGGGTTAGTTCTGATCACATCAATAGTACATTATGATCACTCAGGTAGAAGGTCACATGCATCTGACAAACTGACAGTCACTTTGACTCAGCAAATGTGCCTTTTAAGTATGTGTGTTGGGGCAGAGTTGGGGGGGGGGTGTTGGAAATGAAAAGACGCCCCAGGGCAAATGAGTTTGAGCTTTCAAAGGCAGCCGTGTCCAGCCTGTTGGCTTTGTTCTAGCAAAGACTTTGTAGGCAAGGTCAGACATCCCCCCACACCCCTGACACCCCCGACACAGAACAAAGAGAGGAGGCTGGATTCAAATGGACTCTTTAGGAGGGACCCAGTTGACCTTGAACCTGTTACAGCCTTTGTCTGAGCCTCAGTTTCCCCAGTGCATAAAGCAAAGCCTTCAAGCCAGTTGATGGCTGTGGATCTTTCAGAGTAGAAGGCTGGAGTTCAAGTGCAGCCAGATGAATGATGAGAGGTTTGCAGAGAGGAGGCGGAAGCTATTCCTGATGAGTTTGCTGATGTTCAAAGTACTGCCTTGACTACATTAGTCCAAGACGAACTTCCAGTCACCAGCTGCCACATTTCTTCCCCTGGGGACTTTATCTGGTCACCATACCGGCCACTCTACTGCTCCCTTTCTCCTGGGAGTAGCTCCCAACCCGTGGCAAAGGGCAGATGGTGTGTAATGCCCACCCCGTGCGTGAAGTTCTGCCAGCCATGGTGAAGCTGTGTCTGCAGCAGGATCCCCAGGACTAATTCCTAACACAACCTTCACTTCAGCCTCCCATCCCTCCCCCCCACTCTCCAGCTTTTCTTCCCTGCCCAACCACACAGACTTTGATCTTGTTTAGGGTTCTGACACTGGGTGGGGGCATAGCAGAGAAAAGGTACAGAAGGCATTGCCTTCACTCTGGGCAAGTCTACCATGACTTGTCGCTGGGATAAACACCTGTCAAGATAATTAAAGGAAGGAGGGGCTTGTGTTGACTCACAATTGGAGGTTACAGTCCATCATGGTGAGGAAGGCATAGCAACAGCAATGTGAGGTGGATGGTCACATCCAATCTGCAGTTGGTATGCAAAGAGCCAACAATGCTGGTACCCGAATCACTTTCTCCTTTTTATTTAACCCAGGACCCCAGCCCATGGGCTGGTACTGCCCACTTTTAGGGTGGATCTGCCCACCTCAATTAATCCAATCTAGAAAATCTCTCATCGTCATGCCCAGAGTTTGTCTCCAGGGTGATTTCAGATCCTTTCACCTTGACAGCTAGTGTTAGTCATCACAGGGAGTGTTCTCTCGCTCGCCCTGGGGGCTTGTCCCAGGATGACAAGGGTGTCCAATGTCACTACAGGCTTCCCTCCCACTGAGGTTTAAAAAAATGCGCCAAAGAAGAGGGAAACCCTAGTCAGTGCAATACCAGAGCATGCTGGGAGGGCCAGTGATGGGAATCACTGCAGACCCTCCACCCTCAGAGCACATTGACAGAGTTCCTGTAGCCAACCCACTTGTGGTTCAGAGAATTAGTGAATGAACCAAGGTGGAAGGAATGGATGCATGGACGAGGTAAAGTGAGTAAGAAAGTGAGTATGCTCAGGGATGAATGAACCAGAAAAAAAAAAAAAAAAAAACAAAAAAAACAAAACCAAAGTCTGAAAGAATAACCCCGTGAAAAGCTGAGCACACAGACTGACAATGAGAGGGAGAATGAATGAATGAAGGGATAAATGAATGGATGGATGAGAAATGGGATTGGGGATGAATTAAGATGTGAAATAAGGAACACACTAACGGGTTGAATGAGCGTGTGGACAGTCAAAATAACAATCAAGTGAAAAGGAGATCGAAGAGGCAACTGGATGGATATGATGTGTTTAAAGTAGGAGCGAGCGAGCGAATAAATCATTACACAGGTCCACAGATGGATAAATGACGATGCATTCTACCTGAACATGGAGGGAAGGGATTCACAGAGCAGGGCAGGAGCCTCCAAGCCAGGAAAGTTCAGACTCAGTGCAGATCCTGGTGAGCCATCCTCCCCTCTCATCATGGGGTGATTTTTCCTGAGGCTTGAGAGTGAAGACTGGGTGGAGTCATTCACGGAGGCTGGGGGCAAAGCTCAGATCTGGGCACTCATATGGCCTGTGTCTAAGACCATCAGTTACTCCCCACCTAGGCCTTGGTCACCTCATCTGTGACATGGGGGTGGTCCCCAGATTGCCAGATTCACAACCTATGAGGAGAATTCACTTTCACTCGGCCTGGATCAGGCATCTGCTTGTCATATCCATAGCCCACGAAGGCCATGGCTGCCTCGACCTCTCCACTGTGGCCTTGGTGTCTGTGATGGTTAGCTTTGACCAGCAGCTGGATACAACTCAGAGTCTTCCGGGAAGAGTGTCTCAATGAGGCACTGTTTACAGTGGGTTGGTTTTGGTCATGCTGTTTCACCACAGCAATAGTAACCCTGACTAAGACCAAAATGGAATGGAAAAGGCTAGAACAAGAGAACAGCCTCACTGTGGTGATGAACCGAGGCTGGGAATGTTACAGAGCATGAGAGCAGAGGCAGTCAGTACAAGTGGGCTCGGGTGGGAGGACACCGGAGGGGTGTAAACCCTGGGGACCCCTAGAAAGATCTAGCAATGAAAATGGAGACAATATCCCACAAGCCGTAGTTGGCCTCAGTCAGGTGAGTGGGTCGGCCTCAGTCTCAGCAGCAGGAAGAAAGAGGATCTGTCACCTCTGAGGACACCACCTCAGGACTCTGGAGCAGCTCTCCACCTCGGGACCCAAGGCACGCTCCTTGTTCCCTCGGGTGCTCGAAAACCATGGCGAACACAGGGAGGGTGGAGGGGGGAGCCTTGCTGGTCCATGGATTGCAAAGAGGAGGTTTGCTTCATAACAGCACACTGTGGACAGTATTACTAACATTATTTGTTTATTTATTTAGTGTATGATAGAAGGAAGGGCGTGTGTGTGTGTGTGTGTGTGTGTGTGTGTGTGTGTGTGTATGTGTGTGTATGATGGAAGGCAGGGTGTGTGTGTGTGTGTGTGTGTGTGTGTGTGTGTGTGTGTGTGTGTGATTGGATGGCAACTTCAGATGTTTTCCAGTTTCCTACTTCGTTTGAGAAGATGCCTCTCACCATTCACCACTGCATACACCAGGCTAGCTGGCCCACACACTTCTAGACTCTTGTTCTGCCTCCCATCTTCCACTGGAGACCATGGATAGAGTAGGACCACTCAGCAAAAGAGTGTGGTTCCCTAGGGAGCAAGGGAGCAGACTCAGACCCCTCTGGAAATTCCCCAGAGTCTGTGGGGCACAGGAAATCCCAGAATCACCTCTGAGGCCCATGCCCCCGTGGCAGAGAGCAGTGGATACTGGACATCACTCAAACTTGTGTCTCCAGAGGAGCTGAGTCTCCTGCAGGCAAGACCCACTCCCCATGTGGGAGTCTCTTTGATTCCTTCTTAATGAAAAACACATTTCTTCTGAGCTGAAATTATATTGTCAGCAGTTAATTATCACTTGTTAAACAAGAGTGCGCCCGGATTGTGGGTTTAATTCCCATGAAGGTTTGCAAAAGCCTCCTTTCTGTTGTTTGTGAGGGCTCTCTCAGAAAGAGGCGCTCACTTCTTGCTGGAAGTGGAGCTGTTTTAATGCAGATTTTAAAAATAAACAGGTTTCCTCGGCATCAGCTCAGGCTCCTCCCAAGTAACAGGAAAGCATGCTATCTAGTTAAAGCTGAGAAAATGGGATAGGGTACTGGCTCTGTGCATCCTTGGGAAACTTAAGGAGCCTGAGTCTGGCTGGGCAGGGACCCTGGCAGGCATGCTTATCCCCCTCTCTTGGTTCCATCCAGGTTCTCTGCATTTTTTGCAATTGGTGGCCTCAGCCATTCGTCCTTTAAATGTGGCCCTCCCTGTCTTCACATCCCACCTCCTTGAGTCAGAGGCCAGGGAAGGTGACTGTCTAGACAGACCTGGGCTCAAATTCTGCTTCAGCCACTGACTCGCCGGTTCCCTGGACACATCCTTAACCTCATGTGTCCATATCTGTCACCAGGGCCAACTCCTGCCTCGCATGACTGACATATACAAAGCAGAGATACCCAGAGTAGTGAGATCATGTGGCAGATTCTTTGTGGAAGGTGGCTGCCATTATGAATGACAGTGGTACTGATGGTCACAGTATTCAGACTGTCTCCTGATCAGACAGGGAATTCCTTACTGGGGTCGGAGATGGGAAAAAGTCATGTGTGTCTGTCAGCAACCCCTAACAGTTGCTGAGAAAATGCTAGCTTTCTTTCCAGCCACGTCTTGATGTTGTGATTTGGATGTGGTTTGCTCCCTCTCACTCTCCACCACCCCAGTCCCCACCAGGCACATGCATTAACACCTTGGTTCCCAGGGTGATAGTACAAGAGGCAGTTGGACCTTTAAGAAGTGGAGCCCAGTGGCAAGGCCTGGGGTCACTGGAGACTGCCCTTGCAAGAGGCAAGGGGAAGGCGGATAAATAAAGCAAGGCTGGCCCCTCCCTTCTCCCCCTACCCACCTCCTCTCCAGGTGTGCTCTTTCCTCACAGGCTCCACCATCTGCCATGGACCTCATCAGAAGATACACCATGCTGATCTTTCAGCCTCCCAACCAGCTAAATAAAGCTCTTTCTGGGCCGTCAAGATCACTCTGTGGGTAAAAGTCCTTGGCACCAAGCCTAACAACCAGAGTTTGACCCCCAGAACCCACAGTAGAAGGAGAGAACCGACTCTTTCTCTTCCTAAATAGCCTATGTCAGACCTTTTGCTACAGTGCTGGAAGCCGGAAACACTATGGCCCCAGAAAGTACTATGGCGGCGTTTCCTAGGCTTGCGGGGAGGGATGGAGAGAATTCATGAGCAGATGGGACTCAGTATCAAGTGGTCAGCTTAGAACTAACAGCACTGTTGACAGTGTGGGATCGAGGACATGACTTGAGATTGGTGAGGTTGGAGAAAGAACAGTGGGGTGCAGAGTGAGCACTGCGTGGGCCCCTGTGGGCTAGGCCACCCACCCCTCCCTCCATCTCCAGCTGTAACTGGCCCTGAGAGCATCTTAGCTGCCAGCCCCCCTTTGCCAGTTGAGAAATGGCTTCTTTGATCCTTGTAAGCGGAGGCTCTCTGTCGGCCCTGCCTCATCTCTCTGAAGGTCTTCATGAAATCATGTTGCCAGGAAAACGTTGTCTCCCAATTATGCAGAAAGATGGGGAACAAAATGATGGTGCTGAGGAGGCAGGAGGAAGAGAGCAGCTCCAGCGCCGTTCTCAGGCCCGTCATGTGGCGGCCACTTAGCGCACAGTCCATTCGCTTCCTAATGGGCCCTTCTCGCTGATCCCCGCATGTGTGTGGAGGACAGCCAGGGCTTATTACTTCCCTGCCTAGCCCTGTGGCCCTAGCCCCACAAGAATCCTACCCAGGAAAATGAGGCCAGCGGCAGAGAGCATTCTGATTGTTTATGGTAACCAGCCATGCTCAGAAGAACTTTCTGCTCTGGCTGTGGACATAGGGCAGGGCCTAATTGGCCCCAAGGGAAGGGGGAGGCGCTAGACCAGTCAGGGTGACTTTCTTCCTAGTGAGGGCCCTGATTGCTGAGCCCACTGTTGGCTGTTCCTGGGGATGGGTGTGTTCTCTAGCCCCATCCTGATGAGGCTACCCACTGTGGCCCACATTCCTGTTCCTGCTACCCACTCGCTCCCACAGGGGCCTCTTCCTTTCCTCTTCTGGTCTCAAGAGGCCCCAGACAGATGGAGGTCCCCAGGGAATGAAATGAGGATGTGATCCCGGCTCCAAGGTATGGTTGAGAGGGGGGTTCTGACTGTAGCTATGGGGGAGAGCACAGCCAGAGGCATCTGGAAGAGTCCAGGGCAGGAAGAGAAAGTCATGGACTAAACATGACCAGCAGCCCGAATCGGGTCATGAGAGGAGGGGGGGAGAGTGAGAGAGGAAGCGAAGAGAGAGGGAGCCAGAGACCGAGAGAGAGAGAGGACAGGTGGACCGCAGAGTGCATGGCTGGAAGGGCAGGGTTAGACAGGAATGAGAAACTGGGGAAAGGAAGCCCAGGAGCTGGAGATGGTTAGGGTAGGGGGTTGGGTGAGAAGAGCTGAGGGGAGCCAGGATGCCAGGATGCCAGGATGCCAGCACAGACTTTGCAACAGGTACTTGTTGAGAGCACCTAGAGGCCAGCCTGAACTTTGGTATGCTAACGGGCACCCCACTTAGCCATTTGTCCTGAGTTTCTTTTGGACCTGACACCCATTGTGTGTGTTTGTGGGTACTAAGTCTAGAACCCAGTGACCAAAGCAGATGCATTTCCAGGGGCTTCAGTGGAATAGGTCTCACCATGAAAGCGATCGCTGCCAGAGAATCCCATACATTATGAGAGAACTAGATAGGACATGCCCTGGGACGGGGGTGGGGAAGGTCAAGTGGGCTTCTTGGGAAATCTCTGAAACTCCATACCCTACTCAAGGCAGCTCAAGGAGATACCTGAAAAACACTCCAGGCAGAGGGAACAGCACATGCAAAGGCTCAGAAGTCTGACCACCAGAAAAGTTCAGTGTGATCAGTCCACACACAACAGAGACCCAGGCCTCTGAAGGGCACAAAGCTAGACTGTACAACCTCAAGACCAGGCAAGGAGAACATCTGGATTTAATCCAAGTACCACAGGAAGCCAACAAGATGCCAGATGTGCCTTTAGGGTCCCCTTTGGTGGCCATGAAGGCCTTGAAGGTGCAGCTGGCATTGAGGCGGCAGTACAGGAAGGGGCGAGGGATGAAGCAGGGTGGCCTCACTTCAGGGGGCAGGGAAAGGCTTCTGAGGAACATTCTGGGGGTATGCATGTTGACAACTGGTGGCTAGTGGCATTGGGGTGAGAGGAGAGGAGCAGAGGGAAGCCAGGGGCCTCTGGTCAAGGTAACAGGGTGATGGGGAACAGAGAGGAGGTGCCACCTGGGTGACCGAAGAAGCCTGGGAAGAATGATAAGCCTGTGGTCCTTCAGGCTGGGAATGTGAAAGCAGGAATGGGAGCCGCTAGCCAGATGCCAGGATGGAGCTGGACAAGTTGGTCGGGGAAAACACTGGGGACAAGTGTGGTGCGGTATTGTGTTCCCCGAAATATTGTGCACGCTAATAAACTTATCTGGGGTCATAGAACAGAACAGCCACAATATTAAACATAGAGGATAGGCAGTGGTAGCACACATCTTTAATCCTAGCATTTCAGAGGCAGAAATCCCTCTGAGTCTCTGTGAGTTAAAGGCCACATTGGAAACAGCCAGGCATGGTGACTCACACCTTTAATCCCAGGGAGTGATGGCAGAAAGCAGAAAGATATATAAGGCGTGAAAACCAGAAACTAGAAGCTTTTGACTGGTTAAGCATTCAAGCTTTCGAGCAGCAGTTCAGCTGAGAGCCATTGGGATGAGGACACAGAAGCTTCCAGTCTGAGGAAACAGGGTCAGCTGAGGAACTGGCGAGGTGAGGTAGCTGTGGCTTGTTCTGCTTCTCTGATCTTCCAGCATTCACCCCAACAACTGGCCTCAGGTTTGTTTCTGTTAATAAGACCTTCTAACAATTCTTGGTACAGACCAGTGCAGCCCCGGCTTGCATGGCCCTCCTCTTTCCGGAACCTTCACCAGCAGGGGGCGCTGCTTCCCAGCACAGAGGCCTCCTAGTGCCTGGGCCCTGCAACAGGACAGGGAAGTCTTAGCCATTTCTGTAGGCTCCTGTATGCCTGCTGGACAGGTGGCTAGGTTTCTGTAGGGGGCGATGTCTGTGGGTCCTGATGGTGAGTGGAGGCTGGGGAGGCAGGGGAAGCTGGCCAGGGAGGGCAGCTGCCCCGGGCTTTGCTGTCTGCACAAGTTAAGCACACAGGCTCCATGGAGGGAGCATGAGACTCTCTGACACCCCATGTGCTCCCACATACCAGCCAGACTCAGCCTCACCATGGTGTGAGGATGTCCTCAGATAGTTCTGGACATCCTCATGCCTTTTCTAGAACTTTCTGGAGTAGTCTCACATATTCATGAGACCCAGGTTAGGAGATGCTGGGGCCCTGACCTTGGACTCTGACTGAGCCTGTCTATCTATGAGGCTGAACTGGAGGGGGGTCAGCTTGCCATGCTGAGTGGTCAGGGGAAGAGGGAAGGAAGGCTCACAGACATGCTTTCAAGGGTGTGTGGGAAACACACACACACACACATACACACACACACACACACACACACACACACACACACACACGGTCACTTTAGGACCTGGATACATACAGAACATAACTAGTGCCATGTCCTCCATGCTTTCGCAACATCATGGAGCATCACAAGGAGCTCCAGGGGAAGAGTTTGGTACGAGACCCAAAGAGATAAAGACACCAAGAAGAGTAGAGAACGGTCTCCGGGTCAGTGAGGGGCCTTCAGGACAGGTGGCACTGGGCCAGGACTGAAGGACGCAGAAGAGGAGACAGACCTGGGAAGAGGTTGCACTGGAGGAAATATCTGGGCGAAACCTGGGCAGGATCTGCAGATCAGTGTCCAGCAAGGGAGGGATGGGAGGGAGGAGGGAGAGGGAGGACCGGACCGGCAGACAGAGGGGTGGAGACCACAGGACAGGGCTGCAGATTGTGCCTGAGTGAGGCTGGACCTGAGACCTAGGAGCAGAGGCACTTGAGGCCTAAGTCTCATGAGGGTCAATCCGGCTGCTGAGGGAGGAGAGAGAGGACAGAACTAAGGTTGGGACGATGTAGGGGGAGGGGCAGTCAGCCAGCCAGGGAGCCGCTGAGATAGTCCAAGCATGAGCAGGTAACCGGGCAGGAGAGCCGAAGAAGATAACGGGCCCGGGTTTATGCTGAAGTCAGAAAGAGGACTGTGCCCTCCCCAAATAGCTGGTATTCATGTTCAAAGGCTCATGCAATTTTGCTATCTCCTTGTAGAAGATTCCAGAATGAAAGCCACAGCAATGTTACTTATGAAAGACAAACAACTGGGGCCATCCAAGCTTTAAAACTAGGAATTTAGTTAAAGTGTGGGCCATTGTACAGTTCCCAGAACCCATCGGGGGACAGGAGTAGATCAGAGTGGAGCTTGGGGTCAGACATCCAGAGTCTGAATCTGCACATAAAGAGGGTGCAGCTGGGGTCACTAGAATCCAATTCTCCTTCAGACATACAGGACACATGTCCCCTCAGCCTGCATCTCAGGGGTGGCCACCTCAGGTTGGAGCCAGACTGAGCACCACGCTTCCATCTTCATTCTCCATAGCAGACTGCAGATGCACATACTAAGACGGGACGCCTCGGTCTCCTCTGTCGGAGAGATTCCCTGTGTCTGTGAGGCGTCAGTCCTTTCCTGCTGATGTCAGAGACGTGCGACACCATTGGCAAGGGGCCCTGCTTCTAGAGACAGGGAGGCCACAGCCTCAGCCCATCTTATCCTGATGCCTGTGTTGTAAGCCTTGCAAATCCACCAGCCACCTTGGCTCCGCCAGGATCTGCCGATTGCGCCCCAACCCCCAGCTACCTGCCTAGTGTCCAAGCCAGTTTGCCCAACACAGTTCCCACCTTGGGGCTAATCTGGAGCCATTCAAACAGACCTGTTCCCTCCTCCCGCGGGAACCAAGTGCCTCACCATCTCCAGGCTGGACAGTCACTCTCTTGTGTTCTAACAGGGGACAGCGATGCCCAGGATTTGCCCACAGCCTGCATATTCCGGAGCGTTTCACGAGAAGTGTGCATCACTCACATAAAATGACGTCTCGGAGTTGCTAACGAGAGCCCCTCGTCGGTCCAGCTGTGCTGCCGGTGGACGGCACTGTCCACAGCAGTCCTTCCTCCTCACTGGCTCCTGGGACACTCGGGCCTCTGTCCCGCTCCATTAGCTCTTTGTTGTAGATTGCTTGTCCTCTAATTGTCTGGCCTGCATAATTTAGCACAGCCATGCTGTGTCTGTTCCCAAATGTGCAATTTAGTGTCTTTGGCCTCACTCTCTAAGTGAGGTGGTAGCTTGGGAGGGCCCCTGGCGGTAGGATCAGAATCCATCCCTGGGGTAGCCTCATCTTTCAAGACAGGCCCATGGGATGGCCATTCGGATGTTGTCCTGGGGCCTCACTGTACTGTCAAAGAGCTTCGTGGCCTGAGAAGATGAGTGCCCGTCCACGGGAGCCCAGAAGCAGCCATCTTGCAACTGTGACTAATGCTGCCCACTGGGTAGAGACCTGTCAGGCTTGCGTGGAGTGGGGTGGGAAGAAGGCAGCTATGGCCTCCTCAGTTCATTGTCAGCTCTGAATTAGCCAGATTTACGGCCCCACACGACCCACTTAATTCCTACGGTCATGGCCGATAATGTCACGTGACAGTCCAGTTTCAACTGGGTCCTGGAGACAGAGGATGGGCAGGCATGGTCGCAAAGCGAAGCGGCCTGGGGACTGGTGAATGCTGGGGACAAGCTGGTTTTCACCCAAGGCTACACTCACCGAGGAGCTGGGACAAGCTGGGCAGACCTGGGTAATGAAGTATTTACACCATGGGAGTTGATGGGAGCACACGGAAGGTCGTGCTCCAAGGGACCAGGAAAAGGCCACCAAGCAGGAGGCGAGGCTTGCGGGACACTTCTGGATCTCAGGGCTTGAATATCACAGGACTGGGATGGGAGGTGTAGGGGTGTGGGACAGGGCAGGGAGAGGCCTGGACTTAGGTCTGCTGCTGTGAGCTAGATGTCTCTTTGGGTGCCTCACTGCGAAGGGGACATTGGAGGAGTCCTTCCAGGAGCAGGAGACAAATATGTAGCATAGAGGCTGCAAGGCACCCAGCACAGGACCTCATGGTGTGGCACAGATCCAGGACAGGAGCAGATGCACACAGCCGTGATATTCTGGGGGCTGTAAAACAAGCTGGTGGTTGTCCTGTACCCACAAGGCTCACCAGTTTTATCCTAGCTGTGCCTCCATCCTGGACTCTGTCCTGGCTTGGAGTCAACACATAGTAAATACTGCTAAGTAAATAGATGAATGGGGACCATGAGGAGCTTCAGGGACAGAGGCAGCTATGGTCTGAAAATGCACACTGGGATCCCTGTGACTCAGTTTCTCCAGTGTGTTGCCTCAGGGGACATGGGATTGGTGGTGAGGTGGCTCAGGCTCAGTGGAGGAAGCTCTGCCGAGATCACTTCTGTGTCCACACTTGGTCACTCTTCTGTTCCACGCCGTTCCATCTCCAATGCTATGCTGTCTGCCTTCCAGCCAGAAAGCCGGCAAGGGTGTGGCGATGTGGCCAAGTGTCCTTCTGCGTCTGTCCTCCCCTCCCTTAGTCCACACTACCCACTGCCTCCTCATTCTATGCAGCTGTCACAGAAGCCCAGAGTGGGCAAATTACAAACAACAGCAACATGTGGAGTCTGGGGTTCGGAAGGCCACAAGTTCAAGGGGGAGGGCCGTCTTTGAGAAGGGCTTCTTGCTGCATCATGGCTGGGCAGAGGACATCACAAGGGGAGAGCAAGGAAGCAGCTGTGCAGCCTCCAGCCCAGCCTCTTTATGACTTGCCTGAATCCACTGGGGAGGGCGGAGTCCCATGACCTAAGCCCCACCCACTCGACCCCGCCTCCCAATAGCTGGAGTCTGGGATTGAGTTTCAAACCACAGCAGTTACCTGATCAGTGGGGTCTTTACCAGTCTGTCCTGTGCCCCTTTCTACCACTCTCTTCCCCTGTCCTCTGAAAGACTGCTGGTGTCCCTCATTGCCTGGCATTTACAGGCCTGCAGTGACTGGTTGTATGTCAACCTGACACAAACCAAAGCCATTCAAAAAGAGGGGACTCTAGTTGAGAAAGTCCTCCCATCACATTGGCCTGTGGAAAAACCTGTGGTGCATTTTCTTGATTGATGTAGGAAGGCCCAGCTCACCGTGACTGGGGCCACCCCTGAGCTGGTAGTCTTGGGTGCTCTAAGAAAGCAGACTGAGTAATCTATGGGGAACAAGCCGGTGAGCAGCACTCCTCCATGGCCTCTGCATCAGGTCCTGCCTCCAGGTTGCTGCCTTGAATTCATCCCTCAGTGATAGACTATTGTTTGCAAGTGTAAGCTGAAATAAATTCTTCCCTCCCCAAGTTGCTTTGGCCACAGAGTTTTATCACAGCAGTGGAAACCCAGAGCTCTCATCTGTCTCTTGATGCACTGTGAGAGTGAAGACCTGGATTGGTTTATGCTTCCTCCCCAGAGCCTGCACACAGTAACACTTAGATGACTAATCGAGTGACCGATGAGTGAATGGGCTGCAGCTTCCGTGTCCAAAAAACGGGAGTATGGCTCTCCATGGCCTCCCTGATCTTTCCTAGATGACTCAACAGCCTTTCTGGGAAGCTGAGAGGACCAGGCAAGCTGGGCAGGGAAGCAATGGGCACAGGTTCGTGAGGGGCAGCAACAGCAGCAGCTGAGGCCCGCAACAGTGTACAATGTCAGCCCTCCCCATTACAGTGAGAGCAAGGAGTCTGCGTACAACTACAGCGCTGTGGTGTGTCTGTAGGTGTGGATCGTGGGAAGTGGGTTTTACACATTATGACCCATCTATGAATATGCAGAATAATTATCCATCATTAGCATATGCTTTTGTTCTGTGTAATATGTGCTGCTTCTTAAAGAAACACTAGCAGGACACAGACATCAGCCTGGCCACTGTGTATCCCCCACTATTGCTGACACAGAATGTATACATTCACAGTCTGGGGAGGAAGGAGAGACTCCCCATGCCACAGGCAGGTTCCTGGGATCCTGGAGACATAGGGACAGAGACTAGGGTTGAGAGATCAGCCCAGTCACCAGCTTAGATACAGATGATCCTAAGGGTGGGGACAGGTTCCTGGGCACCTGCGTGATCTGGCTCCATCCAGGGCTCTGCAGAGGGACAGGGTACAGCCATGCAATCTGACCATCACTTGTGCTCAGTGGGCCTGGGGTCACCTCCTTGAGCCTCAGTTTCCCCATTATAAAGCAAGAATGAAAGCAGTACCTCCTTGGAGGAAGGTGGGGAAACCACGTAAGTGTCTGCACCCAGGGCTCTGACTCCCTGGAAGGACTGACAGCCACCAACTCCTGACCCTGCCCATGTCACCCATGGCAAGACAAATCGAGAACCATAAGCTCATTTCGAAGATGAGCTGAACCATTGCACTATAAGACAGTGTGAGCACTCTATGTGCCAGGCATCTTCACATGACTCCATGTCACCTTCACAACCTCCTAGTATGGCAGATGTCATAAGGGACACCTACCTGTACCATAGGTGAGTCTAGTACTTCTGAATCACAGGATCCCAGTGGGAGGTGGGGGGAGCAGAGACTCAGTGAGGCTCTGTCGCCTCCTGGTTGGCCATCCGCCCAGACCCCACCCTGCCAGGACACTCACCAGCCAACATTGAGGATAAGTGGTGGCATGGCTGCCCCCTTTCCTTTCACGAGGACTCTGAAGTCAAGCTGCAGCCGCAGATGTACTGTATGCGTACAGATGCCTGTATGCTCCTTCTGATCTGGGGACAAGCCATGCCAGCTGCCCCATCCTCTTCTCCAAAGATGACTTAGTGGTGCACCTGTAGCCTAGACCTGCCCTTGAGGGTGTTGAAGGTAAATCTGATCACAGAAGAGAGATTCTTCCAAGAAGCAATTTCTTCCTGAAAGGATTTACTGCAGAATAAAAGACTCCTTTGCTGTTCCACAACACCTCTCTTGTCACTGACAGAGGCCTCCCGACTCCCTAGCGGTCTCCCCCACTGGGTGCACACAAATATGGACACTGGCAGTCTCTTCTAAGCCTCGGGGATGTAGGTTATCTGCCATGGGACACAGGCTGCAGAGTCAGGAATGTGTATGAGGCCAGGGGGTCTGTTCAGATGCCAGAGATTTGGGGGAAGGGAGCAAAAATTCAGACAAAAAGCAGGAGGAACAAAGAGGAAGCCGGGATGTGCCAAGGAGATTAATTCACCACTCAGACATGAAAGAAATATGTTCAATTATTTTTTATTGCATTTCATTTTAATGTACACGTCGTACTTAGCTGCCTGCAAGCCTCAGATTACCCAGAGAGAAAGCATAATGAAAAACAAGAGAATTAAAAACACAGACCCAAAAAATGCTCCCGAAATTGGAATCACGAAGAGAGAGAGAAGCAGAAACCAGATTAAAGACAAAAGAGACTGCTTGGCACCGAGACCTACCCAGCACTGATGCCAGGTGCCCATGGCCAAACAGTCTAGGGTACCCCACCTTAGCTGGGGTAGTCAAAGAGACTCAGGGGTGTGTGGTCCAAGCCGTGCTCCTGAACTGGCCCCAACAGACTGTGTGACTTGTACAGCTTCTGTGCCTCTCTGAGCTTCATTCTCTTGGGAGAAATGAGATTCCTGGGAGAGTGATGCTTGGGCAAGGCGCTCTTTTCATTGTTTAAGTGTGTGTGTGTGTGTGTGTGTGTGTGTGTGTGTGTGTGTGTGTGTGATCACTTGTGCATGAGTTCTTATGATGCAGGAGGTGAGGCGTGCCGCAGTGTTGGCAGACGACAACCTTGGGAGTCAGTTCTCTTTCCACCTTTATGTGGGTCTCACGCTCAGGTCACCAGGCTTACTCATCAAGAGCGTTTACCTTCTAAGCCGTCTTACCAGCCTCAGAGACCCATGCCAATGGGACGAGCTCTCCAGGGCACCTCATGTGGAAGGGCAGATGATGAACCAGGGCCCTATGAAAGGGGTGGAGAAGCAGGGAGCCACGAGACTGGTGCCTTCAACTGTTCTTCTGGCACATTCTGTCCCACTCAAAAGTCCAGCCGCTGGGAGGGCCCTCTGTAGTGGTGTTTGCTCCACCATGACCTTGGGCTATAGGGCCTGAAGGAGATGGTGCTTCTTGCTGTTCTGTTAAGAGCACTGACTGATGTTCTAGAGGACCCGGGGTTCAATTCCCAGGCTGTCTGGTGTCAGATCACTCCATAATATAAATAAATAAATAAATAAATAAATAAATAAATAAATAAATAAATAAATGGAAGAAGGAACCATGTGACCCCTCTCCCTTTCCTTTTAAGAGGTCATGTACAAGGGCAAGAAGCACCACCTCCTTAGAGCCCTATAGCCTAAGGTCATGGGCGGAGCAAATACCACTACAACCCTCTGTCTCACACCCACCAATGTCTCTCTCATGAGAGACTCAGACATTTTCTCCCATGGCAGCACGATTGGTTGTAGAGGGTAAGAGACTGGTACTCAGTTTCCCCGAACAGTACCCTCCATTTTCAAGAAACAAAGTAGCCGTGGTGGACACAGTCCTTACACATTTTTCCAAACCCACCACTAATGGACTCCCAGAGTGAGCCAGAATGCTGGCTCTGGGCTCTGGGAGACAGAGCTGGTGCCGCTCAGGCTGAGTACCACGACCATGATAATCTGGGAGGCTGCTTTCCCGTGGGGACAGGAAGTTCATGGTAATTTGTACCTTCTGCTCAGTTTTGTTATAAATGTAAAACTGCCCTAAACAGTAAAAATCTATTTTTAAAGAACTGAGTAAATGTGT
This sequence comes from Peromyscus eremicus, assembly GCF_949786415.1. NCBI lineage: Eukaryota > Metazoa > Chordata > Mammalia > Rodentia > Cricetidae > Peromyscus > Peromyscus eremicus. The sequence continues at coordinate 142,304,583 of NC_081417.1, forward strand.
TGGGTATGGTTGCGCACACTTTTAATCCCAGCACTTGGGAGGCAGAGGCAGAGCTCTGTGAGTTCAAGACCAGTCTGCTCCACATTGTGAGTTCCAGGTCAGCCAGAGATACAGTGAGACTCTATCTCAAAAAGGCACGTGTGTGTAGGGGTGTATCTTAATGTGTCTTAAAACTGAGAAGTGCATTTGCTGTGTTCTCGTTTTGTGTGTGTGTGTGCGTGTGAGTGTGCGTGTGCGTGCGTGTGTGTGTGTGTGTGTGTGTGTGTGCATGTATCCATGTGCACCACACACATGCAATACCCAAGGAGGCCAGAAGGAGACATCAGAATCCTTAGAACTAGAGTTACAGGTAAGTGGTTGTGAGCTGTCAAGTGGGTGCTGGGAACTGAACTCAAAGCCTTGGCAAGAGCATTGTGTACTCTTAGCACTGTGTGGTCGCTCAAGCCCCTGGATTCCTGTTTGTTTTCCTCACAAATCTATTGCTAAATATTTGTGGACCTTGAAACTCACAGTGTCTGAGACTGGGGAGATGGGACATCACATGTGACGTTCTCAGAAGTCAGCTGGGAGGTCATCTCATTGTTCCCCCTAGATTGGCTTTTAAATTTTTTTCTTGTAAATCACTGACTTTCCAAAAACAGTATAAGAAAAAAATGTCTTCATGATCTAGAGATAAGAAAAAAAGGGGGAGGGGGAGGGGAAGCTGGAAACCAAAATTCAAATCTATCAAAGATAAATTTGATAAATTGGACTTTGTCCAACTCAAACAACTTTAGCTTTGATGGGTGAGGGTCAGAGCCCTATTTCACGAAAGAACTTCCACAAACAGTTTGTGCTCCTAGAGGGACATTCAGCACGACTGGCCATCAGAGACACGTAACCAGAGTGAAGCTAGGGGGTGGCTCAGCAGATAACGCACCTGCTGCATGAGTGTGAGTTCAGATCCTCAGGACCCACACAGAAGCAGGTGGGCATGATGGCCCTCCTGAGCCAGAGCCAGGTGACAGGCAAGCTGGCTAGCTAGAACAGCCCCCAAAGGAGCGTCATGACCAGCAAGAGGCCCTGCCTCAACATACAAGATGGAGAGTGAGGAAGACATCAGATGCCAATGTCAGGCCTCCAGATGCATGCCCACAGGGGAACATGCTCATATACACACGTGGAAGCACACGCACAAAGCCACACCGAAGACTGGCCATGTGGTTCAGTGGGCAGAGCCCTTGCTTAGCATGAACCAAGCCCTAGGTTCCATCCCCAGCATCACATAAAACTGGACAAGCTGGTGCATGCCTGTAATCCCAGCTCTTGGGAAGTGGAGGGCAGAGGCAGGAGCATCGCAAGTTCAAAGTCCTCCTTTCCTTGGCTACAAATCAAGTTTGAGGCAAGCCCAAGCTGGACACCTTGTCTCTAAATAAATAAGTAAGTTTGCCTGTAAAATACCCAGTGAGGTGTGGCAAGCTGCTGTTAGAACGACTGCAAATACCAACGCTTACAAAGAAGCAGGTCAGCTAGAGTTTCTGCTCACTGCTACTAGTGAGGCAAAATAGCACAGTCACTCTGAGCAAGGGGTCACCAGGCCTATAGAAAGCTAAACAAGCATCCATGTGACCCATGACCCAGAAGTCCCACACTGAAGACAGACCAACGCAGAATTATAACAAGGCATTCCAATGCCCCCTTCCGTTATTGATGAAGTAGCTAGAGAAGCCACTACATAATTGGAAGACTTGAACCTTTATGAACTTGACCTGAACTGGCATCACACCCCAAAAAAACCTAATATATATGCTTTTCAAATGAATACAGAATAGTTTCTGGTATTGACCAGACCTGACCCTCAATAGCTGTAAACAATTTAAGACATTCAAATTCTGCCCTCTGACCTCTGTGGTAGTAAATAAAGCTCAATAAGAGAAAAATATCTGGGAAAGTTCCAATATCTTTATAAGTTAAATAGGATAGATGTAAATAACCCATGGGTCAAAGAAGGAATCAATATTTTAGAGTACTCTGAAATTAGTGATCAGGAAAATAATATCCAAACTTGCAAGATGCTATGGAGGGGGAAACTCTCAATGTTAAACAGCTGAGTTTTTAAAGCAAGAAAGAGTTCAAGTTAACAACATCAGTTTCTGTGTTAGCTTTCTATGGCTGTGACAAAACTCTCCAAGAAAAACAATGTCTCCGTGGAAAGGGTCACTCTGGCTCACAGCTCCCGAGTTTCCTACAGAGTGTCTCTGGACCCATTATTTTGGGCCCATGATGGCAATAGTCACGGAAAAAGTGTGTGGGAGAGGGGTCCTGTTCACCTCATGAGAACCAAGAAGCAAAAAGAAAGATAGGAAGGAGGCAAGAGGCCAGGAGCCCTTCAAGGGCAAGCCTCCAATGACCTAGCTTCCTCCCGGGGACTTCACCTCTTAAAGGTCCCCCTGTCTTCTAATAGCAGCCCAGGATGATAACTGTCCTTCCCCCTGTGGACATGTACCCCAGGCTGATAACCGTCCTTCATCCTGTGAGCTTTCGGGGAGCAGTTCAAACCCAAGTGGTGCCAGTTCTCATATTAAAAAATTAGGGCCAGGGGCCGGAGAGATGGCTTAGCCATTAAGAGCACCCACCGTCTGTGCATTCATGAAGACAGTGGTTCAGACTGCAGCACCCGTGTAACAAGCCGGGTGTTCTACGCATGTCTGTAACCTCAGCTCTGGGGAGGTGGCTGGAAACTGGAGGAACTCTGGGGCTGGCTGGCTTCAAGCCTAGTTGAGAAAATAGGAGCCTCATGCTCAGAAGAGAGCCTATCTCAAAGGAACATGTAGAAAGTCATAGGAGAGGACACTGGATGCCCTCTTCTGGCCTCTCCCCCACACACACATAAGTAAATAAGTCCTTTAAAAAAGACATTAGAAGAAAATTGACCAATTCAATGATAAGTTGGTAGAAGAATGGAGAATCAAGGAAAAGGCTGAGATCTATAAAATGGAAATCAGAAAGCCAATAAGGAAATCAATAGAATCAAAAGTTAGTTCTTTGAGAAAGTTAACAAAGTTGATTTAACTCTAGGCAGATGGTTTAGGAATAAAATAGAAAGATAAAGGTTAAAAATGACTTGTGTCAGATGGGGAAGCCTAGCAGCATTCGGAGTCTGAACACACAGGACGGGATACGGCAGTGGACTTTATGCCAGCAAATGGGGCGACTCGGGTGAAATGGGAGAACTCCCCCAAATATGCAAACTACAGAAAAGGATATCAAACAGAAAATAGATATTGCAGTGTTGGTTGAGACAGGTCTCTCTGTGTAGCCCTGGTTATCCTGTAATTCACTAAGTAGACCAGGCTGCCTTAAACTAAAAAAGAATTTCCAATGAGCCCCCATGCACTCACACCCATCCATACTCACACCCCCTCCCAGTCTCCTGTCCCAGAGGCTTCACTTAGGAATATTACTATCAGATTCAAGGAGGAGATAGTATACATAAACCTACAGAGAACAGAAGAGGAGTGTGTCCACCCCTCATCATTCACACCAGATCAGACACAGACATGACAAAAAGGAAAAACACAAGAAATATCCCTCATGATTACAGAGGCTAGAGTTTCATAATGTACATTTAACAACTTACTTCCAAAGAGCACATCCCGAGTGAGCTGGGTTTATCCCAGTAACGCAAGATGAGTTTTAACATTTGAAAATCAATTAGTGTAATTCGCCATATTAAGGAGCTGGAAAAGGAAAACAGCATGATCATCAAGATAGGTGCCAATTATTTAAATAAATTCTAATATGAATTCATTATCAGCCAACTAGAAGCTTCCCCAGTCAGCTGCAAAGCAAGCATGAATGGAATAGCCAAAGCTAACTACATTCCTGATGTGAAAATTAAGGTCAAGAAATAAAGACAGATATCTGTTTTCACAGGAGCTGTTCATATGTGCCTCAGAGGTCACAACTAAAACATGGAGGCAAGAAAAATCAATAAAGGCAACCATATCAGAAAGGGAAAACTAACGTACATCAATGTCAAGGTAACCTATGTAGAAAACATAATAGACTCTACAGAAAAACAGACTGGCTACAATGTATAAGATCAATATTGAACAGCAATAAAAACCAGAAATGGAGATTTAAAATATCACAGATACTAGCATAAAAAAATGTAAATAGGTAAGGATAAACTTGACAAAGGATGTGCTAATCTTGGACTCCAAACACTGTGGACTGGGGTCTAGAGGACCTAACGAAACAGGGACTGAAACAGAGAAACATCTTATTTCCACACCATGAGCCCATCAGCCTTCCCCTAATCTGCAGATGAAATGCTATCACAAGCAAAATGTCAACAGTCTTTGAATTTGATAAATTGTTTCTAGAAGCCATGTGGAAATGCAGAGAGGAAAAGTCTAGATGGTGAATACCAACTCATTCAATGATTGGTAGACCTGGAGAGCCTGTAAGGAGAGAGAGAGAGAGAGAGAGAGAGAGAGAGAGAGAGAGAGAGAGAGAGAGAGAGAGAGAGAGAGAGAGAGAGAGAATGAATGTTGATTTTGGCAAAAGTATGAAGGAGTTTCAGAAAGACCCGAAGAGTCTCCCACATCTTTGCCGAAGCAACTGGATGTCCCACACCAGACACAGCTCTTTCTCTCTCTCTGCCTCCCCCATCGTGTATAGACTTTAACTCAAAATTCATAGTAAATCAGATTCAGAGCCTAAAGGTTATAGAACTTGTAGAAACTAGTCAGAATCTTGTAAGAAGAAAGCATGGGGGAATCTATTTTTGATGTGGAGCTAGGCAAAGATTCCATAGCTGTAAACCAAAAGCATATGGAGAAGGGAAAAGATGACAAGCTAGACTTCATCAAAATGAAAAACCTCTCCCGAAAGAACAATGAGAGGAGAAGCCAGGGTGGGAGAAAATATTTGCGAATCATATATTTAATAAGGGACACACACAGTAGATTACAGTTCTGAAAGTTAATAACAAGAAAAATATCAGTTTAATTAAGAATTTGACCAAAGATTCAAATAGAAACTTTTTTTTAAAAAAAGACATAAGATTGGAAAGTAAGCAAAGCTGGCCAATGTCCCCAGACATCAAGAAAGTGTGTGTTACAATGACAATGTTTGGGAAGGATGGAGGAAGACAGAGACACACAGGTGCCCCACCCTGCACTGCTTTGGAAGACAGCATGATAACTTCTTAACCACATGCACCCACCTTTGACTGGGTCCATTCACTGATCTGTGTAAAAGAAAGTGCATGTGTGTGCAAAGGGTGTATGCAGACTCACAGCAGTTTCATTTGTAACCGTTGGACTGAAAATGACTTAAATGTCCTCGTAGGTGTGAAAAGAGAGCCAAGTTGCTTGGTTCCTGTTCAATGGAGCATCATTTCACCCTAAAAATCAACAGTCTTGTCCTTGAGATGGATCAACAGTTAAGACGTTTGCCACCAAGCCTGAAAGCTTGACTTCAACCCCCAGGAGCTGCATGGTGGAAGGACAGAATCCATTTCCCAAAGCTGTCCTGTGCCCTCCACACTCATGCCTTGACAAGCAGGTGCCCATGCACATACACACATCACGCATGCTCTGGACTTCCAACATGGTCCAGCACATAAAGGTGCTCGCCACCAAGGCGAATGGTCCCCAGGACCCACATGGTATAAAGAGAGAGCCAACTCCCTCAAGAGGCCCTCTGTCTTTCTTGTGTGTACTGTGGTACAAACATATATAGACATATGCATGTGCCACACACTAAATAAATAAATGTAAAAAAAAACCCCACACTACCGATACCCACAACATAGCTAAATTTAAGATGATTATGGGATGCGAAAGAAGCCAGACAGGCATGCACACTGTGGGATTCCCTTTATATAATGTTCCAGAAATTTATATCTGATCTCTCATGGCAGCAAATAGATGGGCAGAGGAGCAGTGGGTGGAGTGGGGTGCTGGGGGTGCTCCAGGGAGCGAGGGAGATTTGGGAAAATGGACTTGTTCCCTGTCTTGATTGTGGGGATAGTTTCATAGCCAATGCGTGTTTGTGTCAATCTCACCAGGCTCACATTTTAAACAGTGGCTTATAGGATCTCAGTTATACCCCAGTACTGCTGCTAAACATCTTCCTAAAATTGAAAGAAGGAGAAAAGACTCCGGATAAGAGCTGCCTTCGGTGAGCTGTTGTGTGGGTGCTGTTCTCCTCCCCACCTTTGTTGGGGATGGTGGGGCTGGGGTATAACCATTGCTTGGGACAGACTGTGGATGGGTCCACCCAGACCCCGCCAGCTCCAGCTACACAGGTGTGACAACGACGGAGCAGGACAGTAAAAGTGGGTGATTGTTCAGATCGCTGGCAGGTCAGGAGCCTGATCTCCACCATTGTGCGGGAGCCTCAGGGACCCAGCAGCTGGCGGGTGACAAGTGTTCTCTTACTGTTCACTCATGTCCAATAATTTAATACAGTTTTGACATTTCTCCAGCTTAGTGGCCTCAAGGGCTCCAGCCACATGCAATCAGGTGGATGAAAGCCGGAGCAAAGGGCGTGGAGATGCTGGCTTTCTGTCATTTTGCAGCCGGCTCTGCCAGAGTCCAACAGGCATAATAACGGACAGGGAGAGAGAGACTGAGGATCTTGGGAAATTCTTACGTCCTGTGAGTTACCTGTGTCCCACTTGGCAGAAGGAGACCAGACTATGCTGGGAGGCTCCTAAGGAATCCTAGAAAGGTACTCCATACGTTTAGCCCTCAGCAGGGAAGAGTGATACACACACACACACACACACACACACACACACACACACACACACATACACACACACACACACACACACACACACACACACACACACTGTGCCTCTTCCTTGTGGCATCCATCACTGTCACCTCATTCAGGGATTTGTTATAAAGATCCTAAGAGTACGGTGGGGACCCAGGCAAGGAGTGGGGCTTGCCGTGTGGGCTTAAGGATGCTTCAGTCACTCACATCGGTACCACAGTGTAGCCAGTATGGTTCCTTTGAAGGGCCTTCCCCGTCTCTCCCTCCCTCTCTTCCTCTCTCCCTCCTTCTCTCCATCCTTCCCTGTTCCCCGTACCTTCCTCTTACAGGTACAGGAGACACTTTCCATGGCCCAGGCAGTGCCCTAGTTCCTGAGCCAACACCAACAATGAAGGCAAACTGGTTCTGTGTCCTTCCTGGACTAGTGCTGAGGGGACAGAGCTGGAGCCAAGGTGAAGGATGAGGGACTGGCCCCAGCCCTGGGTCTCCAGCCCTACCTACTCCAACCAGAATGGGCTGTCTTGGTGATCCTGCTCTGACTTGTTTCTAAACAGAAGTCCCTAATGGGTCAAGTGCTCACGCAGGGACTGAAGGCCCCTTCTACAACAGCAGGGCCCTGCTGTCCACCCACAGGCCTGTCCTCACTTTCCTGCCCTAAGGGACTGTCGCTCAAGCAGCACCAACAACAACATGGAAGTACCTAGTGAGTGGCAGCTGGGTGCCAGTCCTGTGCTCAACGTGTCCACGCGTGACCTCGCTGAATCTTTAAACAGCCTCCGTGGAGAGTCTACAGGGATTTGTTAGAAATCAATTGAGCCAACTGTCAATTCACCAACTGACCAGTTTGCCATAGATCAATCTGCTCAATGATCTATTCCATGTTCAGAGACAGAAACACTAGCCTGCTCCAGGTATTGAAGCCAGACAGCTGGGGAGGGAGAGAGAAGGAGGAGGAGGAAGAAGAGGAAGAGGAAAAGGAGGGGGGAAGAGGAGGAGAAAGAGGAGGAGGGAGAGGAGGAGGAGGAAGAGGAGACAGAGGGGAGAGAAGGAAGAATGATCAGGAGTGGGGGGGGGGAGCAGCAGCAGCAGGAGAAGCTCCAGGGAGCCAAGACTTGGGTCCACAGACCCAGAGGGCCAGGACTTGGCTGTGCCTAGCCAGAGGGCTGTGATCCAGGTTTGCAGAACCAGAGGACCAGCACCTGGGTCCCAGCAAAGCCTGGTACCCCTCCCATTTGGGGAAATCTTCTGTGAATGACCTTCCTAAGAAGAAGGAACTGAGACTAAGTCATCAGCCCACCTGCTCCAGGTGGCCCAGCTGGTGGGAAGACGCCAAGGCTCGGGGCTGTCTGACCCTAAGTCCAGACCCACTTCTGATTGCAAAGGTGACCATCATCCTACCAGCATCCCTAGGGCCGCTGGTGCCTCCATGCCATCACCTGTATGGGGACTGAGTAGCCACACTCTACTGGGGTTATACCCAGGACACCACAAGAACACCATATTTCCTCTGAACAAATCAATTTGCTCCCACCACACAGAAGGGAGCTAGTGTCTGTGTATCAGAGGTGTAGAAACGGGAACTGTTGCTCCGGGTTCACTGGTCTCACTCTGGCCATGTGATGTCTCATGCCAGGGATGACCCGAGGCTTGGCTGGCTGTGGTCCTCAAAGCCCCCCCACCGCTGCCACCAGCTAGACAGCGGACTTCTCTCTTTCTCCTCTTTCCTGCTCCCTTGCTAATCATGGGATGTGTGAGAACAGGAAAACAGCTTCAGAACGGTGCTGTCTCCTACTAATTAGGATTTACTTCCTTTGTTACAGAGCTGAGGCAATAAGGATGGCGCTGGTGATGATTCAGGTAGCCTTCCCCGGAAGACAGGAATCTGTCTGGAGTGTGGATTTGTTTTCAGGGAGTTGTGCTGTGGGAGACCTTGAGAGGAGTCTGTGAACTCGCATAGACACCATCAGACAAGGCGGCCAGAGGATGGAGGTGCGGTTGCCAGGAGAAGAGAGGAGAAGCTGGGCCATAGGAAGAATGGGGAGACCCCTCCATGGTGCTGGTCAGCTGGCCTCTTCATGGGGATGACGGGGCATCTAGGAGGGTCTGAGGGAGGAGCAGAACACTGGGCTCAGCTTTGCTGGCTGGAGGGACTCATTCTAGGTGGCTCTCAACTCGGTCCTTTGACACGCCCTCTCACTGCCCTAGCTGGTCCTGGCCAGTCCTGGGTGATGTACAGCAGTACTGTACACCCCCTCCAGGGGGTGGGCAGTAAGAAGCAAGAGCAGAAGTGGTTGACTCAGACAGGACAGACGCTGGCCGTGGATCCTCCCTTGTGTGTTACTCAGGTTTGGGGCACCTCTATCTACTTACAAAATGGCTTATTTTGTCATGCCTGTTCCTCGCAGAATGGTCTGGGATTGGATGTACCCCGTCACTGAGGCCTTGGGAAGCATCACTTCTTCCTTTCTGGCTTTATGACCTAGTATCCTTTCCCAGGGCCACCTCCTGTCTACCCACTCTCTCCTTGACCTGCTCCCCCTCCAGGAGAGCACCAGGACTCAGCTCTCACTCCCTTTGATGAATAAAAGGAGTCCAGGGAGCCGGTGCATTACCATGTCCTTGGTGGCTAACTCTGCCCCGAGGAATTTCACACCACTTGGCCAAGGGTCAAGCTATACTTGGCCAGGCTTGGCTTGGGTTGGGGTTCCAGCCATGTCTTTACATTGCCAGCTCCTTATTGAGGAGGAACCAGAATACAGGTGTGGGTAGCCAAATGAGGTTGGTATAGGCTCGGCATCAGCAACCAGAGCTTGCCAACAATGGGACAGGTGGCCCTGGATGGTGCTGACCTCCTGTTCCTGTAAGAATTCCGGTTACTGATCACAGGACAGTCAGGAGGGGGCTCTGTGCCACGGGCTGTAGTGACAGAGACTCCAGGACTCAGACGCCAATCCCAGGGCACCCATTCTCTGCCCTGCTCTGTGTGTCTCAGGCTGTGACACACAGCTATCCCCTGACCTTCAGGCTCTTTGGGCAACTCAGGGCACCTGTAGCCCTCTCACTCCGGGAAGCACAAACAGGACACCCAGAGGTTGAGAGTTAAAGAGCCCATCAAGGTATGCTTGACTCCAAGAAAGAAGGTGTGACTCTGGGATGTCACGTATGGGAGGCACAGACAGTCCAGAAAACCCTAGGAGAAAAGGAAGTTTCCAGAAATCCCTCTATCTCAGCATCTCAGAAGGAGTGGGTTAGGTTGATGGTCTCGGGCTTTGCAGGCCTGTGGTCCTGGATTCCATGCCCCTGTCTCCTGACTTCATCTAATTTATTCCAGTTTCTCCCTTCAAGGGGTGACTCAGACGTCTCAGAAATCCCTCTCATTCTCACCTCCACCCAACCCTGGTTAGCCTGAGAGTGGAGCTGGATCTTCCCCCGGGAAGGCCGTGGCATGGACATCTGTCTCCAAACTGCCCTTGGGATTCATCCACCCTGCCCCACCCTCACCCTCTGCTGACAGGGCTTCCCATCCCTGCTCATCCCTACTTCTGCCTGTGAGACTCCTCAGCACTGTTGTCTGCTGAGCTAAGTGAGGTTAATCCATCCCCAAGGATGCCTATGCCCACTCCCCACAGTGGTGAAATGGGCCCTGAATCCCCAGGGATAGAGCCCATGAGGCCAAGGCCTTGGCAGATGGGCGCCAGCTGAGCGTATCTTTTCCCTGGGATATTAATTATGGTAAGGAAGGCGGGCACAGTCTGGATTCGAGTGGAAATTTTCTGGTGCATCTTGCTCACACAAGGAGCAGCAGGAGTAAGGAGCAGCAGCCCCCCTCCTTCCTCGCCTGTCTGTTCTTCACAGGGATGAGCCTGCTCCTCCACAGGGCTCCCCATGCCCACAGTCTGACCCTCTGCACCTCCGGGACTCTAAGAGGGTTGGCCCGCAAGTCAGATTTTGCTCTGTGTAAAGGAAGTTGATTTTCCAGGGACAGGCAGGGAGGGGCTGGGATGTTGGGAGCAGGACCCACATGGGATCCTCTAGGACATCTTCGTGACCCCAATCCCCAGTTCTGTATCAGCAGCAGCTCCTGAGCTGGGGTCCCCAGGCACCTGCTGCTGTGAAGAAAACCCAAATCCAGACCTATATTATAGACCTGCCCATGGAGGTACAGCAGGCCACCTCTGTGTCCTAGCAGACTTCTGGGAATATGCTGGCTAGCCTGGGCTCATTTGTGCCCAGGCTGAGTCCTGGAAGCTACAGGGGCTCTCTAATCTCAGGAGGGGAACAGGGACTCCCAGGCTCCACAGACAAGGGCATGAAAGTCCGGGTCTCGGCGCCCAGCAGCAGTGCACTAGCCGCACTGGCAGGGCCCAAGGGGCAGTGGCTCCTTCTCTGCTTCTGTTCCATGCGTCGTGGCTCTGGGGCTTCAGTTATGTGAACCACTGAACAGCCCTGGTTAGCCTAGGGTCTCCAGGTCCCTCCATTGTGGTGCTACTTAGAAGGAAGCCCTAAGGACCCCAAGGTTAGGTCTCAGACAGCCTGGTGGAAGCTGGCACCCCTTTCCAGGGACCTGAGCTCACTGCCAACAGCCTTTATGTGAGGACAAAACCTGTGACAACAGAAGCCACATCACATCCAACTCCGTGGCCTCATTATGTTCCTGCCTGTGTTCTTCAGCACTGTCCATGCTGTGCTGGCTGCTATAGTAACCACGCACAGGAGGTGACAGAGGGAGTCCCCGGACATACCGCAAGAGCATCTCAGCTTCCAGAGCTGGTGGGGTCCCCAGAGATTTGAAGAGAGAAACCAGAGGCTGCTGGACCTGAGGTCAAGACCTCCCAGAGGAAGAAGGAAGTTGGGGAGAGGAGGTTTGAGCCACTTTCCTCCCCAGGCTCTACAACTTGATGGGCATTTACACACCGATGTATGTAACCCTTTGGACACAGCTGACTGTCCAGGACACTAACAGTGGCCCTAGCTCCTCAACCTTTACTCTGTACTACACTAGTTCCAACGCACTTCGGGGTCTTAGGTGCCCATGAGAGAGGGGACAATGCTCCCCTGCTGTGGGATGTTCTGTATGGCAAATGTGTTGCTAATTAGTCAATAAATAAAACACTGATTGGCCATTGGCTAGGCAGGAAGTGTAGGCGGGACAAGGAGGAGAATAAAGCTGGGAAGTGGAAGGCTGAGTCAGAGACACTGCCAGCCACCACGATGAGAAACAGCATGTGAAGATGCCAGTAAGCCATGAGCCATGTGGCAAGGTATAGATTTATGGAAATGGATTAATTTAAGCTGTAAGAATAGTTAACAAGAAGCCTGCCATGGCCATACAGTTTGTAAGCAATATAAGTCTCTGTGTTTACTTGGTCGGGTCTGAGGCTGTGGGACTGGCAGGTGATAGAGATTTGTCCTGACTGTGGGCCAGGCAGGAAAACTCAAGCTACAAATGGCGTCCAACGTGGGGGCAAGAGTTTCCACCTAAAACCTGAGAAAAGATTCTAAAACGGAGCTTAAAAACAGTTCCTAATTGTCTCTCTCAAATGAGCGGCAGCTGCCGGTTTGAGCTACTGGCCGGTTCCTAGCGTGTGCGCTCGACCTGCAGTTTGGCGGGAATGAGGCCTCTGCAAGTGGCACATTAAGCTGCATGGTGGATTTAGCCTTTATTAGTACAAAACAAAAAAAAAAAAAAAAAGAGGTTTCTGGGCTACATGCTGCTTGGATAAAAGCATAGACCCACGATAGCTCCCAGAGCTGGTGGAAAACGTAGCCATGTTGGGAAGCTGAGGTGGGTGGAGCCAGCAGCCACAGCTGATGCAGTTTAAAGCAATAATAGATTCACAATAAGACAGATTCAGATGTAATAGTTTACAATGTGTGTAAAATATACGTAGGCTTGAAAGAGACAAAAAAGGTGATATATACAGTTATATAAAGAAATAGTTTTTAAAAATAAAGTCTTTAAAGAGACAGTAAAGGTAGTATAAAAAATAAGCCACGTAAAAATGGATATTACACAGAGAATCTGGATTGTGTTGTCTTTGGGATTTTTAACTGCAGAAAAACATTTGATTGTAAAAGATGTTGAGTTAAACCAATATGTATATTTTAAAGATACCTTGACTTCAAAATTTGGATATAAGGATATGTTGCTTTGGAAAAGAGTCTCTTTTGTTCCCACAGAAAGCCAGAGGCTATGGATTTGTTCAAGATTAAGATACATCAGGTTTGACCAGCCAAGACCCCCTGAAAGATCTCCAATGACACCATGGCCCAGATGATCCAACATCCAGAATGGTTTGAAGGCATCTGGCTCAGACGATACAGCTTCATAGACTATTCCATAATTCTAAAATTTTCTTTGTTTCCCCATAAGATACAGCGCCCCCCTCCAGCAGGAAGTAGTAAGAGAAGCTACGCCCAAATTCCCAAATTATATGTAATTTTACTTTGTTAAGGTTAAAACGTTCCTTTTTGAAAAAAAAAAGGGGGGAAGTGCTGTGGGATGTTCTGTATGGCAAATGTGTTGCTAATTAGTCAATAAATAAAACACTGATTGGCCATTGGCTAGGCAGGAAGTGTAGGCGGGACAAGGAGGAGAATAAAGCTGGGAAGTGGAAGGCTGAGTCAGAGACACTGCCAGCCACCACGATGACAAACAGCATGTGAAGATGCTGGTAAGCCATGAGCCATGTGGCAAGGTATAGATTTATGGAAATGGATTAATTTAAGCTGTAAGAATAGTTAACAAGAAGCCTGCCATGGCCATACAGTTTGTAAGCAATATAAGTCTCTGTGTTTACTTGGTCGGGTCTGAGGCTGTGGGACTGGCAGGTGATAGAGATTTGTCCTGACTGTGGGCCAGGCAGGAAAACTCAAGCTACACTCCCCATTTCCCAGCTGAACAAACTGAGCTCTGGGGAGGTGCAGTCCTGTGGCCACAGTTATGTGGCAGACAGAGCCCAGCCTGATCATTGGGTTATAAAGAGCCTGTTGTCCCCAGACTGCCTGGGTCTTTTCAGGTTCGGTGAGTCAGAATTTAGTGAGGAGACACTCCAGGCAGTGATTTGAATAGGGGATATAATATGACAACAAGGAAGGCGGCCTGAAAAAGCCCTGCTCCAAAGATGAGGCTCAGCCTACAGTGTTAGAGGAACTGGCTGGTCCTGATGGAGCTGGTCTGCAGGTACCCCAGGGAGAAGACATCCTCCTAGATGCAGGCAAGAGGGAAATGCTACTGCAGCTGGAAGTATGAGACTCATCATAGTGCAGGGATATGGTCACCTGTCCCTGAATGGACTGTGAGGTCACCAAGAGCCACGCTGTCTCTGTGACCACTGCTGTTGGGTCCCTCAAGTGAATAAGATACAGTAGCAAGAAATGTAAAACAGCTTCCTCTGCAGTGTCCCTTCTGCGCCCTCTACTGACAGAACAGGGCATTGCTTCATGGCACAGAAGATCCGTCAAGGAAAGCCTGGGGTGGGATTGGGAGCCACCAGGCAAACATAAACCATGGTCTGCAACCAATGGCTAGCTGTTCACTCGTAGCATGTGGCTGCTTTTGGACAATCCCTGAGCTAAAATATACTTTCCCTCTTTTCCAGTGGTTGGAAGAAATTCAAGTGAAGTCCTCTTATAACACATCAATACTATATTAAATTCAAACTTCAGTCTTCATGAATGCATTTTAGATTGTGCATTTTAATTATCAATTTTAAAAAACAAAAACAAAAAGCAGAGATTTTCTTTTTTTTTAATCTGATACACCTGCATCATATTCTGGAGTTTGCTTTGGGTCCTCCAAACCCTAAATCAACCCTAATATATTTAGTATCTTAGTCGCTACAGAAAACATTTAGGAGGCCTTGCTCTAAGTTAGGGGCTCAGCTCCCTCAGTCAACCGTCATTGTTCTAACTGCCACAGGCTTCACAGTCTTGTACCCCTACTTCATTCTGGTAATGCTCTGCAAGGCTCAGAGCTGGGAGACCAGAGGAGACACCAGGAACGATCACTGTGATGTCTCATCTGAGCTATCGAGAGGCAGGAACTCTGTTCTTACTCATTTCCCAGGATCTGTTCCATGGCAGAGGTCTCTGAGAAGTGGCTGAATGAGGTCATCTGAAGTTGTGACACGCCCCCCATGCACGTACATCCAACTCTATGACCAGACCTGAGCCAACCCTCCTTCTGGAGTCCAGAGGCCCAGCTGCCTCCCATCCCTCCACACAGACCTGCACACACCCTTCCATGGTCATCCTCTTCAGCACACACCCCAGCCTTATTCACACTCACCCTGTGTGAGTGCTGGGCCCATTTCACAGTCAAGGCAGCTGAGACCCAGAAAAGCCTCCAGGTAGGAGGGGAGAGAGTAGAAATGATGGGAACTTCTGCGATCACGGGCCTGACATTACATTCCAGCCCTGGTGCTTTAGATGAATCCCACATTTTCCATAGCTGACTGCATTCAGTACCTGTCCTCTGCCTCTAGTCCAGGGCCCTTCACACAGCTGTCTGCCTCAGCTCCTCTGTCTGTAAAATGGGTCTAAAAACAGATAACTATTAAGGTTAAATTAGAAACGACTCTAACAGAAGTGTCCAGCTTTCTGACATTATAACATGATAGTGTCGCCTACAAATGTCGCCACATTCATAGCCATCCAGGGAGGAGGGTGGCCCTCAGGACACAGGTGGGACATGCCTGCTAGCACATGAAAGGTACCCAAGAAATGGTAGCTCTAGAGATCCAATGCTGACCTGACCCAAGCCCCCAGAAACTGATTCCCATGTTCGGAGCAGCCCCTCCTACACCGATGTACCCACTGTGACCAGCGACCAAGCTTCCCAGCCACCAGCACCCAGGAGAAGAAGCTCATGGTCTAGAAAAGCAGGAAGCCCCTGCACAGCGCTCTTCTTCTCCCTCACTAATTGCATTCTCGGAACTGGAGCAGATGGAGGGAGGGGGTCTATTTCTCTCGGTTTTTCAAAGAGCTTTGGTCTGGGAGATAACTGTGTAATTAAAAGAAGAGAAATGCAAAACAAGCCTTTTAGACAGACCAAGCCGTCTTCGCCCCCTCGTAAATCTATTAATGAACTGTCATTGTGAGATAAAGCCCTGTCCTGACCTGAAAACCAGTTCACCAGGGGGGGTGAGAAGACTGGCATTGTAGACCTAGGCCTCATGCGGGAAAGAGAAATATATTAATCAGCTTAGCTCTGTCTATCTGCACAAATTCAAGAAATATCTATTGGTTGCCTAGTGATATGGCATTTTCTACCAGACACTGGCTGCCCTGGGGACCCTGGTTTTCCCACTCTCTGGAGCACCTGTCAATCAAATCTGGAACAGAAGGATGTCTGGATGGTGAAGTCCTAAAGATCTGAGAGGCAGGGAGGCTAAGGTTAGTGGCAGGGGTCTGGGTCTGAGCAGGTCTTCAGAGGTCCATTTGTGGAGGAGTTGCACCCTACACAGGGACAAGCCAGACCTTTGAATGTCATAGGCCAGGCTCCCTAGAAGGAGGGGCTTCCTGGGGAGATGTAGGGTTAGTCACTCAGGAGAAAGGCAGGAAGGGTACGGGACCTGCCGGGAGCACTGGACTGTGTGTGGTACTTCATGGCTGTTTCACATGGACATCGAGCCAGCCCTTCCACAGCCCTTTGTCAGCTAGCTGTGGGTAGCCCAAGGAGGGCAGTAACTATCAACATCCTCAGGGGCTGGGTCTGCTGGAGTATCCCTCAGAACATCTGGCGGTGAGCCATCAGCAGCTAGAGGATGGTGCTGGCAGACCCGACTCTGACTCCGTCACAGATGACAGTCCTGCCCACTCAGCACCCTTGGGCCCTCTCCTCAGCCTTCTCACTTCTCATTGTTCTTAAAGGGTCTAGTCCTGGGTTTCTGAGTGGGCGGAGCCCCAGACCTCATCAATTAGGGTACTGAATGTCCCTGGAAGACCCAGTGATTGGTCCCGGGATGGGTAAGGCCAGAGATGGGGTGGCAGTTGATGTAGATGCAAACTTATTGATGTGCATGTTATTTGGTAAGGGTGTCTCCAGAGAGACCTCGGAAACCAACCAACCAAAGAAACAAACAAATTAACAAAACCAGGCATTTTGAGTGGTTCCCACTTTGGGGCAAAGACAGTGAAACTGATTAATCCACTGCTTACACGTGTGTGTTTTAGTTCTCAAGAAGCTCAGCTCATGGACAGGGCATGTCTAGAAAAGGCTGCCAAACTGTTTTTGAGGCTGCCTTGCCTCCTCCCCTCACAATGCAGGACACCTGGCCAGGCTCTGGCCAGCCTGCAGATGCTCGATCTAACTCAGTCCAGCCATTTCTCTGAGAAGAGAAAGGCTTTATGTCTCACACACCCCTTCAAACCTGGAAGGGTCATCTTGTCACGTGCTTACTAGCTTCATAAATCTACTGTGAACCATCCTCGCTGTGTTTGGTTGTTTTTATTGCACTTAAAATATTTATTTCGTTTGATTTTAATTATTTTTACTTATTTATTTATTTATTTATTTATTTATTTATTTATTTATTTATTTATTTTTTGTGTGTGCACGTGTGTATGTGTGCGCGCACGCGTGCAGGCTTACACTTGCCATGCCACATGTGGAGGTCTGTTGCTAAAATCTCTTTCCTGGGGAAGATGAGAACAACATTCTCCCTCCTCCTCCTAACCACAAACCAAAGTGTGACATCATCACAGTTTAACCTGGGGACCCAATGAACTTGTTGGGCTTTGCTTACAGAGTGTGGTAATCCCAAAGCATGGAGAAAGCTTCCCAAAGCTGCATTGATGGAGACTTTCCCCCAATCTTCCTCGGACCATATACTCTACTCTTCCCTGAGACCCCAAAACCACATGACATTAGGCCAGCATGGCATGCAAATGGCTAGGAGGAGTGGTCTGATTCTCAAGTGAGGGCCCAGTGTCTCTTCCCACCCCTTCCTTCTAGGAGGGCATGCCAGCAGTCCGCAGGTACTGTTGAGGTGGACCCCCACAAGGAGGCATGGGGTCTTATGAAGATGGCAGCACTCTGGCTCAGAGGAACACCTTTGTGTCTTCGTCCTGCTCATCCTCTGTAGAAACGGTTTGGTGTACAGATGATATGATGCTAACCTCTGAGGACTTCGAAGATTTGGAGACCATCTGAGAGACATAGAGTACACCTGAGGGAGCAGGGATGGGGAATGAGTTCACAGAGGCACAAGGGCCAGGTGCAGCTGTGGCATTCTTGGGACCTTTATTTTTTGGGCAAGGCTCTGCACTGAGGTGACTGGGGATGTCTGTGGTAGCCTGGGTCTGTAAATGCTACAGAGAAAACAAAGGATACAACCAGATGTTCCCAGAATCTATAAGGTTATTGTTGATTGAGAAGCTCAGTGCTAGGAATGGGTCACCTCCCTAGGAGTTGCAGGTTATGGAGGGTCTAGAAACCCCTAAACAATAAATGCTATAGCCACTGCGGTTGCATTCCAGAACTCAGTGGTAAGACTCCGGTGTTGAAGATATTCTATGCTTTGGTTGTAGTGTAGCAGTGAGTTAGAAGTGTCCCCTCCCTGAAATACTAGAAAGTGCTACCAAGGTTGCTAGGGAGAATTATAGCCCAAAGCCTGTGAGCTGTAGAACCTGCATGCTTCATGATGGAAGTGCTGGCTGGTGCAGTAGTGGCCCAAATGGTTATGGATAGAACCAGTTTTCTGATATGACTTAAAGATGACCCTATGACATCTGGTACTGGGAACTTAGACAAAAACCTATGGTCAGGGAAGACACAGTCGCCAGTGAAGTGACTGCTATTTCCTGGGTGAATGAATATGATGTGCTGGCTAAGGTGCTTCTCAACATTTGTGTTTATAACCATAGGCATGACTGCTGTCGGTACCATTTGGATATTTTCCCGTTCTCTGCCCTCTCCTCATTTGTGCTTTGTAGTAGAAGGAATATCACTGACTCTCATCAACAGTCATGATCTGAAGACAGGGATGAATGAAGGCATGAGGGTTTGGGACACCTCTGGAACAGGAGAAGTCTGACATCTATGTCTCCCCCTCCAAGGCTCAGGAACCACTGTGCAAGAGGAGGGACAGAAAGAATGTAAGACCTGAAGGAAGGTGGAGTGCTGTAAAATGTCATTCTCCAAACAAAACAGCCGCCATCTTCATGAGATCAGCCTGCCTGCTTTCTCCCACACTCCTGCCAATAACCCCAGTAAACTCACTGATTCCCCAGCGTGAACTCTGATGGGGTCCTATTTTGATTTGTAGTTAAGACCCTAGGAGGAGGTCAGGATGTTGTTTCCATCTTCCCCAGGGAAAGAATTTTACCAACAAGGTCAGAGGGTAACTTGAGAGTCAGTCATCAGACTGGCATGACAAGTGCCTTTACTCTCTGGGCCATCTGGTAGACCCTATTGCACTCTTCATAGGAGACCTTGTACCGCACAGTAAAGGGTTGAATCTCTGTCTGTGTCTTGGGTTTGCAGCATGGTGTGCCTAGTGCAAAGTACTGATTCATAGATGGTGAGCCTGTGCAACATCTGCCATAAAGGAGCGTTCTAGAAGGAGCTTCCAGAGCTGCAGGTGGGTATGATGATGGTTCAGGAGCTAGAAATGCTGGATTGAGGAAGAAGCTGTCCCTGGCTGCAAACTGATGAGGGGACAAGCAACAGCATGGTAGCAATCAGCACACTTCAGGCCCTGGGTTCAATGTGTATACGGGTAAGGCTGGGGCAGTTGCTCAGTGGTAGAGCATCTGCCCGATATGTATTGGGTTTTAGGTTCAGTCTTCTGTCCTGTTCCCCACAAAGTGTGCGTTCACACGCAAATACATATTTATTCAGCTGCCTGGAGAGGTAAGTACTGCCATGATTGATTCCCTCTCCTATGAGGAGACTGAGGCACACAAAGCTTGTATAACTCAGTAAAAATCACTGGCCAGTACAAGCAGATCCTGGCCCATATGCAGTGGGTCTGACCCTCAAGTCCGTGCTCCCAGCCCTACTCCATCCTGTCTACAGGACTCCTGCATGGCTGACCTGAGGTGTTGGTGAGGAGGGAGGCAGGGTGCTGGCACAGAGCTGACTTCCTGAGGGCACATCGCTGCCTTGCACTAGCAGGAGACACTGGTGAGATGCAGAGCAAGCCCGCAGGGAAGATTTTCACAGCACAGAGAAGTAGAAAGGCCTGGAGGTGAGAGGGCATGGCAGGCTAAGGACTCCACGGGGACCAGAGGCAGCTCATGGGGCATCTGTGACATGTTGGGACTAGATGTAGGGACACCACAAGAAGGTCAGTGTACAGTTACAGATGCTGTGCTCACAGGGCTCACTGCCCTCCCACTCCATGGTCCAGGGCCCCAAGAATAGAGAGAGCCCCTTCCTTCACTGGGCCCCTGCACACTAAGGGAGGTTCTGCAGGAGTCTCTGGGGCTGGGAGCCCCTCGCCATCTTGCCCTTCCCTTTCCATCCAGCTCCTCGTGAAGCAATTTCAACATGTTAAAAGACGGAGTTGGTATATTCTAGAAACTTCTAGCCCATTAACTGAGGAGCAATGAGGGAATCCCTGCCTGAGAAGTCAGGCTCAGGGAGAGGTGGGAAGGTTCCCAGAGCAATTCTAAGGTCCGTGCCTCCTCCAGTAAGCCTTACAGATTCATCTCACAATCCAGGAAAGGTACAGTGGCCAGGCTTCTTCTCTGAGTCCTCTAGTTCCTACAAGAGCAGGGTCCAGGCATGCTGGATGCTAAGGAGTGGTCCCTGGGGAGCCCCACCAGAAGAGGGCATCCTGCAGTGCACATGTGCCCAGGTTCCTAGGGCTAGGCAACAGAGCTAATGATACATCCTGAGAGTGAACACAGCGGGGCCTTGGTGAGGCCTGGAGCAGGCCCACAGGAAGGAAGGCCCTATGGTTATAGGGATAGGTAGTGTGTCTCAATGCCAAGTCTGGGCTGTGTCCTCCCTCCTGGCATAAAAGAGAATGGGAGACACATGATACAGGGTGGAAACTGTCCCTCAGCCATGAATATGCTCTGTGTTCTGGCTCCAAACTCAAGATGCCTGACCAGAGCCTAGGAGCCCAACACCCTGCTCCCTACCTTGGGAGACCCCAGGTGTCCTCTTCAATCCTGCTTGCTGAGCAAATGGAGGACTGGGAAAGGAGGGGGACAGGGAAGCTTCTCCCTGCAGGGGACAATCTGGCAAAGGGTCAGAGACGGGAAGAGAGTGGGGGAGGAAGCTTGACTCAAAAACAGGAGATGTTATGGACAAGGAACAGGTCCCCACCACCTGCGAGGGGCATGCCCTGACCCAACCCTCGGATGGACACAGAAGTCTGGAGGCTGAGAACAGGGAATCACTGCTGGGCCACCGGTCTCTCCTGAGGCCAGCCCCATCGGGGTCAGACTGTGCATGAAGCCGGAGTCTCTGCAATGAGTCCTGGGCTGGAGACCATTGTTAGGATGCTGGTCACCGTCTAGGGAAGGGTTCTTGGGTGCTCAGCTCAGGGCTGGCTCTATTGGGAGGCAGAGAGAAGGGGCCCTGACCTAGGGCTCCAAAACTGACCCTGAGCAATAGGGCAGAAATCCTTCTGAAAGGCCCCAGCTGGCATTTGCAAGGACTGCGTTCTCTGATGTAGTCTTCAGAGGGTGGCAGGAATCCAGGAAGGCTTAGAATCCAGATCTCAGGCAAAGACTTTGAGAGTTTTGTAAACCTAGGATGATTGTATGAGATGGAGTGGCCCAGAGTGTCCAGACAGTCATTCACTAGCGAGCTCAGAGCTGACTGTAATAGAAGCCTCCCAAATACAGGAATTGAAATATGAGTGCAATAGCATGTAAGCCTTCCCCCAGGAGCCCAGTCCATAGCGTGGGCACCTCCTCATTCCAACCAAGCAACCTAGCAGAGGGTTGGAGATGCGCCATACACAGTCACCCAAAGCAGACCCAGCCCCCACCCTGGTCCCCCATCTGCACAGAGGCTGCCAGACTGGACACATCGTAGCTGGTGCTGGGTCCTAGGGCTGTTGGGAGCAGATAAGCAGGCTGCAGGAGAGATACCTGCAGGGCCAGGTGCCTTTGATCCAGGCCCAAGCAGGAGAGGCCCCATCTCTCCCCCTCCCCCGCCTCAGACTCTACACAGTTGCTTACATAAACATAGGCTGCCATTGTACAGGGCTGTCACAAACACCAGCCACCAGCTGTCCACTGCCTGCTGTGGACCATGCACATGCTGGCACTTGGAATCCCTCAGTGCTGTGGGATGTTCTGTATGGCAAATGTGTTGCTCTGATTGGTCAATAAATAAAACACTGATTGGCCATTGGCTAGGCAGGAAGACAAGGGGGGAGGAGGAGAATAAAGCTGGGAAGTGGAAGGCTGAGTCAGAGAGACACTGCCAGCCACCATGATGAGAAACAGCATGTGAAGATGCCGGTAAGCCACAAGCTACGTGGCAAGGTATAGATTTATAGAAATGGATTAATTTAAGCTGTAAGAACAGTTAGCAAGAAGCCTGCCACAGCCATACAGTTTGTAACCAATATAAGTCTCTGTGTTTACTTGGTCGGGTCTGAGAGGCTGTGGGACTGGCAGGTGAGAGAGATTTGTCCTGACTATGGGCCAGGCAGGAAAACTCTAGCTACACCTCAGAGACCATTTTCTTCTTGGATCCTGAAGCAGGTCTGACTCCCTCCAGGGAAGAAGAAACTGCCATTATCAACCTGACCTAGAAAGTGGCAAGTGGCCTGACTTGCCCTCATGCCTGGCTGCAGAAGTAAACGGCTTCTCTAGGTCAAGTACACATTGCATGTCTCCAAGTGACGAGTCCCTGTCCTTGTCCTCAGCCAAGGCCCTGAGATGAGACTCCAAGTGAGGTTGGGGTTGGAGAGGGGTGTAGGAGAGGAGTTGGGTTGAGGGCACTATAGTAGTAGTACATATTTGTAGCATCAAAATAATTTAGAAATCCTCCCCCAGAAGACAGCGTGGTGATGCAGTCAGGGAGAGAGGGACCAGCCCAGCAGTGGCAGTGGTCCTGGGTTTAATCCTTCCTTCAAAAGGCCCAAGGTGACTTGAGAAGGCCGAGCTCTCATATCCTGTTCCACAGAGGAGGAAACTGAGGCTCAGAGGGGTCAAGAACCTTCCATAGGGAAGTAAGGTCACAGAAAGTGCCAGAGCTGGGTGCAACCTAGGCTCTGTTTGACTGCTTGGCCTCCCAAGGCTGTTCAGTTTTGTTTTCTCTCACACTGTAGGCCTTCCAGAACATTCCTGACCTGTGCTAATTCCCTTTTCAGCAGGGTAGGCCCAGGTGACTCTGGGAACCCTCAAGGTGGACTCTGATTTGCTCTCCAGAGTCTGAGGCTCACATTGCTACTGGCCAGCACTAGCCTCCAGTTCCAGGCTCCTCCTCACCTGAGGCCTGGGATCCTCCCCTTATTCCAGCCCCAGGCTCCCTCCCCCTCCTCCAGCCTTAGATATCTCCTTTCCTCAAGTCCCAGGCTCCACCTCTTACTCCAGCCCTGAGTTATTTCCCTGACCCCAACTTCAGACCCCTCCTCTCCTATAGCTCCAATCCCCTCCTATAGCTCCAATCCCTCCAGGCTCCTTCCCTCAGGCTGGGCCCCCTAGAAGGCACTAGAGTGTGTTTGCACTATGCTTGAAGGAGCTTGAGAGGAACCGGTTTTGCTAGCACAGCAGGGACCCAGGGTGTCACTCATCAGGAAGCAGGAGCTACTGAAGTCAGAGGTCCTACTGTGTGCTGAAGGGGACCACCAGCCACAGAGACATGGACTGGCCTCTGGCATCCCTGTGTGACCTGAGACAAGCTGCATTATTAACCTCTCTGGATACCAGTTTCTTCACCTACAAAATGGATGTCTCTAGCTGCAGAAGGCTAGATGAGAAATGTGTGACTCAGGGCGGGGCCTGACTCCAGAGGGAGCTCGGGTTGTCTCTGCCAACCTCAATTGTGTGTGAGAGACCTTTCATCTATCACTTTAAATTGGGTCTTACGTTGGATTTCCGTAAAAATCTTCTCAATCAATCCAACTGCCGTGGACTGAGAATGTTCCCAGAGTGCCGAGGGGCATTGCCTCTGGGTGGCCTCCCAGAGGAAACACTGCAGTGTCCTTCTGTCTTTCCTTCCATGTCATACCACTATGTCTCTGTGTCAAAGCAGATGCCATTTTCCTTTGCCGGTCTGACTTTTGTGGAAATGCCCCCGCTGCTCATGGGGCCCTGTGTCTCCTTTTCACTTGGAACTGTTTGCAATGTGCTGTGTAGACATGAGCACCCGTGGCTCCCTCACCTCACTGGAGCTGCTGTGCACACAGGATTCTTCCATTCTATAGCTCCATTCTCTCCACAGGCTCTCCGTGCGTCTAACTGTTGTTCTTTGGGCAACTCTTGCTTGTTTATCTGCTGTTGCAGACTGAACATTCCCCCACGAATTCCCGGTGCACCTGCATAGCAGATTCTCTGGGGAGAATGCTCTAGAAGGGGAATTGCTGGCATGTGGAGACCATGTTTGTTCAACTTCTCAGGTCGGTTACAAATTGTTCTGCTCTGTGGCTGCACCTGTTTCCCCTCCCGGCGGAGCTGTGTGAAGTTTATAGCTTTGGATGCAGATTAGAGTCCGTGAGGCATCAGAACTGTTGACAGGAGAGTGAGCCTAAGATACCAGCCTGTGTGTGTGTGTGTGTGTGTGTGTGTGTGTGTGTGTGTGTGTACATGTGTGCTGCACGTAGAGGCCAGAGGTCAGCATCCAGTGTCACTAACACTTTCCACCCTGGTTTTTTGTTTGGTTTGGTTTTCTGATTTTTTGAGACAAGAGTTTCTCTGTGTAGCCCTGGCTGTCCTGGAACTCACTCTGTAGACCAGGCCGGCCTCAGCCTCAGAGATCCACCTGCCTCTGCCTCCGAGTGCTGGAATTGAAGGCGTGCACCACCACCCCCAAGCTCTGCCCTGTGTTTTGAGTCAAGGTCTCTCACTGAGTCTGGAGCTTCCCAAGTAGGGTAAGCGCCTGGCCAGCAAGCCCCACGGATTGCCTGTGTCTGCCTCCTCAGTGCTGACACTTAAAAGCTCATGCTACACACACCTGAGTTCATGGGAATCAAACTCAGGTCTCCATGCGTGTGTATCAGTTACCAACTGAGCCACCTCCCCAGCCTTGGGATGCCCATCTGTGTGTTGATCAGCTTCCCTGGCTAGGAAGGAAACTAACCCTAATTTCCAGCCATTACAGGTCTTTGTGTTTCACCTGTGGAACTCCTGTTTTCATCTATTTTTCCACTCTTTGCTGCCATCCTACTGA
Organism: Peromyscus eremicus; assembly: GCF_949786415.1. Taxonomy (NCBI): domain Eukaryota; kingdom Metazoa; phylum Chordata; class Mammalia; order Rodentia; family Cricetidae; genus Peromyscus; species Peromyscus eremicus. The sequence continues at coordinate 142,329,661 of NC_081417.1, forward strand.
TTTTCCTGAGTCCCTCATCTATTTAGGATAATGACTGTTTATTGACCACAGTGTGATATCTTCCCCCATCCAAGGTTGCCTGTTTATTTTCTCATAGCGTGTGGACACTTAGAATCATCTTTGTTGATATTTAGTCAGATTCAATCTCTTTCTTCCACGGTTCATCCTTTCAATACTTTGGGAGCAAAGTATTTTGCTGCTCAAGGTCATAAAAATAGTCCATATTCTCCTCTAACATATTTAAAGTTTTGCATTTTCTCTATCCATCTGGGATTGATTTTCATGGAGTTCTGGGTTAGATTTTGATTTTATTTTTCACCATATGGACAACTTATCATTGCAATGGAGGTCCCCAGTGGTCCCCAGTGACTCCAGCATAGACACCCCACAGTCCTCTGCTCCTGACCTTATTGAATCCCTGATCTCAGTGGCTCACACAGTCCTTGTCATCTGAAATGGCTCGGACCCTGCCTTATTTTCCAGGTATGTTTTGGATACTTTCTGGGGTCATTTTTGTTATAACTTGTATAATCAGCATGTCAAGTTCCTCAAAATATGCTATTGCAATGTTAAGTGGAATCTGACGGCTCTGGAGAAATGTTGAAGGACAGCTGCTCTCTGTGCAGGGCTGAACCCTCCAGTTGGTGACTGTCGTGTCTCTCTGCAATTTGGCTTGGAGTATCTTGCAATAATTCTCTCCAGAAGCATTCTAAATATTTATTTTGGTCTGTGTCTCCTGTTAATATAGCCAAATATCATTGACAACTTTTCTATATTGATGGATGCTTACATTCCCGGGATAATGCAGACCTAGTGGGAAGGCATGATGGTTTTCACGATTAACCAGTACTTCAGCAGTTTCACAGTGGTGGTGATTTCTGTAGCTGTGGCCACTGGAAAAAAATTGAATTATATATTCCTTATAGCATTCTTACTTGGGTTTTGGTACTAGGATTATCGTATCTCAATAAAAGCCATGAAAAGTTCTCAACTTTTCTCATTTCTGGAAGTTTAAGATGGATGATAGGGTGTTTCTTTGGAGATGAGTTTAAACTTCGAATTCAATTATTTTAAATTAGCATAAATGAGCTGGGGAGATTGTTATTTATTATGCATCCATAGGGAACCCCCAGCTGGTCAGGCCAGGGTATCCCACTCATGCAGGGAACCATGCTGGCATCCTGGGCAGATGCAGTGGCGAGCTGGCGGGCGACCCACTCCATGCCGGCATGGCGGCAGGGCGGCGGGTGGACATTCACAACTCAGAAGCTACATCCACATGGAAATGGTTTATTATAATAGAGAGATGAAGAGAAGACAGGAAAGAAGAGAAAAAAGAGAGGGGAAGAGAGAGAGGGGGTCAAGGAGTGTACACCTCATGGGAGTGGAAGGAGAGAGGGAAAAAGGGGTGGAGTTTTTTCTTAAGAGGAGACTTCTACATCAGGATGCAGGGGTAGGTCAGAATATTAACAGAGATGAGGCGGCTCAGTGAGTAAAGTGGAGATCAGGACCTGGGCTTGGTTCCTAGAACCCCGGGGAAAAGGCTGGGTTTGAAGATGTTGGGTGCTGGGGAGATAGACAGGTGGACTCCCTGCGACTCACTCACAGGGAGAGGACTGGTCAGAAAAACATTGTGAATAGCTATAGGAAGTGTAGTCTAGAGTAAGCATTGGAGAAATCAGAATTGTTAAGCACGGGGGTCTGCTTTCTTCGACAGAAAGAAGAATGATGTCTGGTCACCCGGAATGCTGGAGTGAAAGTGGTCCAACACCCAGTGATCCTTTGCTGTTCTATTAGGAGCCAGCTGTGGTTGATATAATGTGTACCCTAATAAACTTATCTGGGGGTCAGGAAACAAAACAGCCACTAGATTAGACATAGAGGCCAGAAAATGGTGTCACACACACCTTTAATCCTATCACTTGGGAGGCAGAGATCCGTCTGCATCTCTGTGAGTTCAAGACCACACTGGGAGCAGAACCAGGGATGGTGGCGAACATTTTCAATCTCAGCACTTGAGGTCTCATGTCTGCTTGGGAAGGACACATGCCTTTAATCCCAGGAAGTGATAGCAGGAAGCAGAAAGATATAGAAAGCTGAGGACCAGGAACTAGAGGCTTTTAAGTAATTCAGCTAAGACCCTGAGGGGTGAGGACTCAGAGGTTTTCAGTCTAAGGATTCGTGAAAACAGGATTGCCTGAAGAGTTGTCGAGGTGAGGTCAGTTGTGGCTTCTTCTGCTTCTCTGATTTTTCAGCTTTCATCCCAATATCTGGCTCCGGGTGGGTTCTTTTATTACAAGACCTTTTGAGATTCGTCTTACAGCCGGCATCCACCTGAATTCTCTCCAAATCCTGAAATTGTAAGCCCCTCAATGAAATGTTTTCCTTTATAAGAGTGGCTGTGGTCATGGTATCTCTTCACAGCAATGGAAACCCTAACTAAAACAGGGAGGACATGCGCACTGTAGTGGGGAGGACTCCCAGGGAGGTGAGAAAAAAAAAAGCAAGGAATGAAATGGTCAGACACAAGGCTTGGCAGCGTGTTCACTGCAGCAAGGAGGCGCTAACCTTGTCCCCCAGAGCCTGGACATCTGATTGCAGATGGTGCCTAGGTAAAAATCTCTCTGGGTAAAAACCATGAGGAGGCAGGAGGTGCCCTTCAGTCAGTGTTTGGAAGATTTTCTTTCCCTGTGTTTGGCAGCAGGAATCAGCAGTGGGCTGGTGGGAGCTGCAGCAGCTGGTACCCTCCAGTGTCACAGTTCTGGGTACGGACCTTGGCTATCCAGACCTGTAACTCTATAGTGGTTACATCACTTGTCCTGGGGTGTCAGCTACCCTTGGTCCTAAAGACACAACCTTACTCTGGAACTTTTCCGGTGACCTAGGACCTATGATTTCTCTGGCTCTCTAGAACAGTCTATCTTTCTGTCTCTGCTCTCCACCCTTCTTGCCGTCTCTGTCCCTTACCGTCCTCATTCTTCCTGCCCTGGATGCTCACGAGCCACCCTGCCCCTCCTTTAGCTGTCAATCAGCTGGCTGTCTTGCAGCTTTTCCAGCCAGCCTCCTGAGGGTGCAGCTGTTGTTGACACTGCCTCTCCTGCGTCCCCATCACCACCCTGCCATCTCTGCTGCTTCTTTCTTTGTGTCACTAGCTCAGACCACACCATGAGAAGTCGGTAAAAAAAAAAAGTCTTTTATTGGGACTGGCCTAGCAACACTAGGGTAGGCAGCACAGGAGAGTGTTTCCTGGTCAGCTCAGTGAGTGAGCCCAGGCAGCTTACTAACTTAGCTAGAGAAGGGGTGTTTGGATTGATCAGAGCCATTTATTTTGGACCAATCACAGCCTTGTTTATTTAGTACTAACTACTGTAGTAATTCAGCCAGACCGCTGGGGGCACACTTCCTTCTAGCTTAAGCAGAAATGGTTGTAGCATCATGAGGAGCTCAGGGAAGCCTTCTGAGAGCAAAATGTCTGATACAGACTGACTCAAGCAGCCCTGACTGAGGCTTCACCTTCAGGGTCTGCGGTGGTCAGCTGCGATCACTGTGTGGTTTGCTCGTGAAGATTCCAGATGGTTGGTGCTGACATGAGGACAGTCCAGATAGATACTTGACTGACAGTTGTTTTGATCAAAGCAGCTAGGAAAGCAAGGAAGAGCCCCACAGCTGCTGATTGCCAATTAGGCAGTCAGATTGTCCCGTTGCCCGGCACCTTCACTTACTTACGTCGCTCACTTACAGCCAAATGAAGGTCAGAAAGAGTGCTTTCAAGAACTTAAAGAATTTACCATTTACACAGATAGTGATTTTTTTTAAAGGGCATATTCCCATAGTCCTTTACCCCTGCCTAGCGCTCTGGAGAGCTGTGGCTCTCTCTCTCAGAGTCATGGGTGAGTACGGCAGTTAGTACTGGGCTCATGCGTGTGGACAAGAAAGGCTGCCAGAGTTCTGAGAAGGGATGCCTGGAGACAGGATGGCCAAAGAAGATTCCCAGTGGTATAGGTTACGAACTGCAATCATCAAGACATAGCTGATAAGGGACCAAGGGCAAAACAGAGGACACTGTGGGGCAGCCAGGAAGTGGGGGCTATAGCAACTCCCAGTAAAGAGGCTGGCTTTGTATAAATGTTCTCTCCTTTGACTGCCCACTGGTCCAACTCCACCTCCAAATTTTCTTCTCTCACTAATGGAAGCCAGCTTAGCATCTTGGAATCCCGACTGAGCAGTTGTTCAGACTAGACAGAGCCTGGTTCAGGGCTCTGTTCTTATTGTTTTATAATTCCTAATAATTTCATCTCTGATCTTGTACTTCGTTGGTGAGGTGCAAAGGGGCATGGGGACACCCGTGAGCTGAGGAGAAATCTTACTGTGAGTGGAGCCACTGCTCCAGGCAACCTATTTATATATAGTGCTAATGATGACCCCTTAAGAACAGAGTTGTAGTGGACTCATAACAGTCAACTTCAATTGTCAACTTAACACAACGTAATATCACCCAGGAAGAGAGTCTCAGTGAGGGATCATCTACATTGGGTTGACCCGTGGGCATGTGGGGAAGAATTGTCTTAATTAAGTTAATTGGCATGTGAAGACCTAACCCACTGTGGGCGGCACCATTCCTTAGGCAGGGTTTCAGAACTGTGTTAGGGTGGAGAAATCAAGCGGAGCACAAGCAAGTAAGCTAACAAGCCTGTGTGTAGACATTCATTTCTCTCTGGTCTTGACTGTGGGTGTGATGTGACCAACCATTTGAAGGTTCCACCTTGAATTTCACCACAATGAAATACTGTAACCTGGAACTATGAACTGAAATAAATCCCCTTCTCCCTGAAGTTGCTTTTTTATTTGGATGTTTTATCACAGCAACAAAGATGAAACTAGAACAACCCATAATAAGTGGGAGCTCAGAGACACACGGAGTGGGGGTTGTGAGGTCTCACTGCACACACATTAAGGTGGCTATTACTGAACAATCAAGCAAACAGAAGCCAGAAGACAGCAAGCCGTGGGGGTGGGGACGGAGCTCAAAGCCCTGTGTGCTGTTGGTGGGAAGGTCAGCTGGCGCAGATGCTACAGGGAATAGTGTGATGGTTCCCTTGAAAACAAACTTCCAGACTAGGTATTTGATCCATCAATTCCACTTTTGGGTGGAGACCTGGAAACACTGAAAGTGAAGGGCTTGAACAGACATTTGTGTAGCTACAATCCACGGCAGCACCATCCACAAGGGCCAAAAGTAGAAACAATCCCAGATGCCAGCAGCCCTCAGCAGAGGAGAGTAGGGCACAGAAGGGCTCACATGGTGCTTTGGCAGTCAGTCTTAGGAAGGAGGGGAATTCTGTCACCTGGCACAGAAGGCTAAACCTTGAAGACACAATGCTCCATAAAGTGAGCCAGTCTTCCACGGACAGTACTATGGGACCACTCAGATCAGGCACGGACAGTCATCACATCTAGAGAGACCGCAAAAATGGCAGTGGTGAGTGGAGGCGGAGAGGAGCAGTTACTGGACTGTTCTCTTTTGAGGCACTGGGGACTGAACCCAGGGCTCCTATCTTCCTGGTAAGCATGCAGCGCCGAGCTATATCCCCAGCCCTTCTTTTGGAGACAGGTTCTCACTAAGTTGCCCAGGCTAGCTTTGAACTCACTCTGTAGCCCAGGCAGTTTTGAGTAGATGAGGTTACAAGGCTGTGCCGCCAAGCCTGGCTGGAGTGTTTAGTTGGTAAGGAGCATCTCTTTGAGAAGATGGACAGAGCTCTAGAGGCTGCAGGCAGTGACATGCACAGGTTGTGAACAACAGAACTCATGTTACTGAACTGGGCACTTGAAAGTGGCTCAAAGGCACATGTCATGTCATGCATATTTGTCACAGTTTTTAAATGAATGCAAGATAAGAATGTACCTTTCATGACTGAAGATCTGAGGCACGGTTAGCCCTGAGAGGCCATGCTTTCCATTGGATCTAAGACCTGCTGTCTATGCAGAAAGTGGGCCTGTCTTGCTAAGAAAGTGAGTGACATGGAAATCTTAGCACATTCTTTCTGAGTGTGTGCTGGCCCCCTCCATTATGCTCAAGAGGACAACAGAAACAGAAGCTTAGCAGCCCCCAGAACCTCTCAGTTCTTCCTCTCCAACCCGCTGATAGTGGAGTATGTGTATATTCGCCTGACATAATGGCTCATGTCCGTAATCCCAGCATTCCATTCGGGAGACAGAGACAGGAAGATTGTCATGAAACAGAGACCAGATGGGACTATAGAGTGAGACCCCATTCCAAAACAGCAGTAACAAAAAAGAACGTGTGTGTGTGTGTGTGTGTGTGTGTGTGTGTGTGTGTGTGAAGTGAGCTGAGCACAGGGGAATGATCTGTGTGTATTGCTTGCTCTGTTATGCGAGAGTGAGTGGGGTACACACAGACAGGACCCAGCTCAAATTGTCCAACTCTGAGCTCTTGCACATGACCCAGACATTCTTACATTCACTTTGAAAAAGGGCTTTGTGTCATATAATGGCGAAACATGCTAAAATCTTAATTTGTGACATTAGATACTGCATTAAGAATACCAGGGTGAGCCCATTGTCCCTAAGTTCAAAGCCAGTGAAAAGCACTGTAAGGAACTACGAGACAGTATGACAGTTTCTCTCACGAGCATAGCCAGAAACATTTCTCAAAAAAATTACTAGATAATCAAATCAAGAATGCATAAAAATGATTATAGACTGTGACCAAGAAGGAATTACTCCAAGCATGCAAGGCTGGTTCAACATTCAAAAATCAATCACTGTAATCTACCCAAATCAGTGGGCAAGAGAAGAAAAATCTGTGTGAGAATATCATTGGTGCAGAAAATATGTTTGATAAAGTCCAATTCCCATTCAACAATCAAGCTACAGAGAACAAAGAATAATCAGGAACTCCTTCACCTTGACAAAGAATACCTATGGGAGGGAGAGAGGGAGAAACCTGTGGATAATATCCCTAATAGAGAGAAGGACTGGATGGGTGTGTTATTCAACAATTGGAAATAAAAGAGAAAATGTCTTCTTACCACTTCCGTCTGACACTGTGCTGTTGATAGAGCAAGACCAGAAAAAAAAAGTGTATAGCCTGGGCTGGAGTGTGGCTCACTGGTGGAGTGCTAGCCCAGAATGCTGGCGGCCCTGGGTTCAATCTCCACTCTGGGGTGGGAGAGAGATGTACAGTTTGTAAAGGAAGATATAAAGCCATCTTTATTTGCAAAGAGCATGATTATTTGTGTAATTTCCCACAGAATCTCATAAAGTAGAACAAAATATGTGGCCCTAGTAAGTCCCTCCAAGTTTCACTGTACAGTCTCGGGATCCAAAAGTCAGTTATTTTCCAATATAGTAGTGATGAATAATTGAAATTTAAAGTAAGAAAAGTAATACCATTTCAATAATACCCAAATGGGAATACTTAGATATAAATCTAACATAATCTGCACACTGTCTCTATTCAGAAAAACAATAAACATTGATTCAAGGCATCAACAAATCTTCCAGAGCTGAAAAGTACACTATTTGATACGAGATTTTTACTAAAATACCATCAAAAGATTAGACATTGTAGAATAAAAATGAATGCAATTTATGGAGCAGAATAGAAATGATCAAAAGATAAACACAGAGAGGAAATAGGACTGTTTTAAAAAGAATTGAACCTCAGTGAACAAGGAGACCAAGTCAAGAGCCCCAGTGCACAGTGGCTGGAATCCCAGGAACAGGTGTGTGGGAGGGAGAGCTGAGAAGTAATGTACGAAGATTTTCACATTGCATGATATCCATCAGCCACAGTCACAAGAAATCCAATGGGTAAACGTGTGTGTGCATGCACATACACACACACAGATCCTGCCCTCATTGGTGTGTGTACATGCATGTGTGCATGTTTGTGCGGGTGTGTGTGTATGTGTGATTGACTGAGTGAGTGTGTGTGTGTGTGTATGTGTGTGTGTGTGTGTGTGTGCAGTTGTACATGAATGCATGTTGAAACTAGAGAACAACCTGAGATGTCTTCCTGAGTCATAGCCAGCCTGAGACGGAATGTGGGTAGATATCATCATCGCTTTAAGACAATTGTAGAAAAAGAAAAAGTAACAAAGCACTAGAAGGAAGACGTGGAAGTGCTCTGTGAAAACTGGAAATGAAGGCTGGAGAGGTGGTTCAGCCTTTAAGAGCACTGGCTGCTCTTGCAGTTCCCAGCACCCACATGGTGTGGATCACAACCACCAGCTCCAGCTCCAGGTGTCTAAAGGCCTCTTCTGGCCTCTGTGGGAACTCACACACACTCACATTAAACACATACACATAAATCAAACTTTTAAAAAAATGAAATAAAACTGCATGAAAAAAATATAATCAGTTAAGTATGGGCATCATATGTGCTAGAAGATTCACTGTTTAGAAAGATATTACAGTAAGTCAATAATGAAGATGAAACAGTAGTTGTTTATTTGTTTATTTATGGTACTGAAATTGAACTCAAGGCTCAAACATGTTCCTATCACTCAAGTTAAAAGAGAAAGATTATTACATGGCAGGAGTTACAGAGATTTGAAGGAATGGAGAGTCTTATGTTCATGAATAGACAGACTCCCTGTCGTTATGACAAGTGCAGTTATTTGAATGAGAATGACCCCCATAGGCTCAAATCTTTGAGTTTATGGCTCCCAGTTGGTGGATCATTTAGGAGGATTAGCAGTTGTGGGTTGTGGCCGTGTTGGAGGAGTTGTGACACTGAGGATGGGCTTTGAGGTTTCCAAAGCCAACACCAGGCCCAGTCTCTCCCTCTCTCTCTCTCTCTCTCTCTCTCTCTCTCTCTCTCTCTCTCTCTCTCTCTCTCTCCCCCTCCCTCCCCCTCCCTCCCCCCACCCCCACCTTCAGTTTGTGGATCAGATGTGAGCTCTCAGCTCCAGTGCCATGCTAGTTTGCCTGTCTATTGTTGGACTTTCTTTAGGGACCGCCAGTTCCCCAATAATGACACGGAGACTTCTTACTAATTATGAAAGTTTGGCCTTAGCTTAGGCTTATTCCCAACTAACTCTTAAAACTTTAATTAACTCGTTCATATTAATCTACGTTCTGCTACATGGCTCATTACCCCTCCTCTGTACCTTATATCCGACTTCCTCGGTGTCTCACTGGCGAATGCACCTTTCCTCATCCCAGAGTTCCTATCTCTGCCCAGAAGTCCCGCCTATCCTCTCCTGCCTAGCTATTTATTAAACCAAACAGAAGGTGCCTTAGGCAGAGACACATCTTTACAGCGTACAAAACAATTATCCCACAACAGCCTGCCACCATGCTCCCCACCGCGGTGGTCATGGACTCAACCTCTGAAACTGTAAGCAAGCCCCCAGTCAAATGCTGTCTTCTGTAAACTGCCTCGGTCATGGTGTCGCTTCACAGCAATAGAACAGTGACTAAGACAACAGGTCTCTTAAGATTTATTCATAGATTCACAATACAAGCCCCAATCCCAGCAACCTGTTTTGAAGAAATTGAGTCTAACGTTCGTGTGAAAAACGAAGGGCACTGAAAGACTTCTCCCACAGGAATTCAAGACATCCTGTGCCAGGATGAGGGTTCTGTAGGGGAACAGAGATGTAGAAGGACTGTATACTAAAAGTGGATTCATTAGACTGCCTTACACAGTACCGTCTGGGCACCCCAACCATAGCTGTCTCACACCAAAGGGGCCAAGAATCCAGTTGTTGAGTCCATGAGGCTGAATGTCTCATCAGCCCCAGGCTGGTGCTAAAGGCCCAGGGGATTCCTGGAGAGCTACCTCCCCTCAGGCTCCTTTGGAATCCTGAAGTCTACCAGCAAAGACCTGTGGCAGCCACAGAATAGATAAACTTCCTGGGGAGGGAGAAGGCAAGCCGAGGTGTCCTTCCATCTCCCTTTTACCCAGGCTGCCACGGGAAGGTGCTGTCCACATTTAGGACGGGTCTTCCGTTTCAAGTAATACGAGCAAGAAAATCCCTCACAGGAATGCCCAACCCAGGGGCTTGCCTTTGAGTAGATCCAGATCCAGTGAAGTTTTCAGCCAAGATGAGCCACCACACCAGGCAAGCTTTCTACTAATAGAACTTCCACCCCAGCTCCTCATCACGTACTTCTTGACAGGAGACAGGGGCCTCCTGGGTCTGCCTGCCAGCTCTTGTGGCTCTCATGTCCTTAATGACCATTTTTCCACCCTTGGTCTCTCTTATTGGTAGCAACAAGCCTCACCCCACTTTCTCTCCTTGATTAACCTTCATGCCTTGGGTGGATGTCGTGTCTACCTCTGCTGCACCTTCCCACCTTCTTCCTTAAGGCCTGCCCTATGTGCCTGCCCTGTGTGGCAGCTCCTCAGATGGATGCCAGCACTCCCCCAGCACCCTCTCCTCTGCACCTAGCTCCAACCATGTCCCCAACACTGAAACCACTCTCCCTGCTCCCTCCCCCCAGCAGCAACTTTGCCACAGCCTCAGACATGTCCACCTCTTCAAAGCTTTCTTTCCAACATGTGTCCAGGCTGCCAGCTGACCTTCTCATGCCGCTGCGACATTCCGGAAAAGACATAGAATGTCAAGACCTTTCGAAAGGTCTCAGAGCTTTCAGCCACCTCCACAGCCCAAGAAAACATTTCGTGGAAGTGTCTTCAGAACACAGTGGTGGTGGCTGGTTGGTTGGCTCGGTCTGGCCGTGCAACAGGCACCCCATGGTACTTCAGCACCCACACTGCAGAGCTGCTCTCTGCTCCCAGGACATTAAGACACAAGGCCTTAAAAAAAGATGCAAGGCCTTTTGCACAAGCTGTTGATTCACCTGCAATATTCTCTTTGAAGGAAATAAAACAGTTAAAGAGTCCTTGCCTGGCATGTACAAATTTATATAACCTTGACATAAATGTATGTTTTAAGCTCTGCTGAAAGAAATGATGAACAAATGGGAAGGGATTGGGGAGGAGCAACATTAAAGAGGTCAGTCAGGAGAGATCTCTTTAAGAAGGTGTTACTCAGAGACCTAAATAGGATAAGGGAGTGAGCCTTGCCAATAACATCAGAAGGCTGAGGTCATGAGGATGCAGGTGCAAAGGCCCTGGGGTTGGAATGAGGGTGCTATAGAGACGACAATGAAGGAAAGACATTGAGCAAACACTGCTCTCCAACCCCAGAAGGGCTATTGTGCATTCCAGAAATTAGAAGCACTCTATGGCATTCCACGAAACCAAGAAGATGGTCAATTCCAGCAAGGAAGCCAGTTTCAGGTGCTAAAACTGTCAGCTCCTGCCACTCACCTCTCTTGCCGAGGTGGGTGAGCATAGACCACCCTTCAGGGCAACGAGATGTAATAGGTAGAGGCTGGTCTCTGTGATCAAACGCACTGTGACTGAATCTCTCTGTGCTGCTTGTCATTTGTACTGCCTTAGGCCACTTCACAGAGCCTGAGCCTCCGTTTCCCAACTAGTAAATCAGGATTGTGGTCTGTGCCATTGCATTGTGTGAGAAGTTAATTCAGCTAAGGTTCCAAAAAGGCTAATCTGTATCTGATATAAAATAGGTGCTCAACAAAGTCTGTAGTGTGGCAGTAATACAAGGCAATGATGATGGTGGTGACGATGATGATGAGGATGGTGGTGATGATGGTGGTTATGGTGATGATGGTGGTGGGTTGCTGGTCATAATGATAATGGTAATGGCAATGATGGTGGTGATGATGGTGGTGATGGTCATGATGGTGGTAGTGATGGTAATGGCTATGATGATAATGATAATAGTGATGATGATGAATGTAAATGTGATGATGGTGATGATAGTAATAATGGTGTTGATGGTGATAATGGTGGTGATGGTTGTGATGATAATAGTGATGATGTGGTGTTGAATGTGATGATGGTAAATGTGATGCTGTTGAATGTGATGATGGTGGTGGTGATTGTGATGATGGTAATAATGATGGCGTGATGACGATGGTGATAGTGATTGTGATGATGGTGAGTTGGTGAGGATGGTATTGATGATGGAGATGTTTTTTATATAGTGAATTTTACTGTAACAATTGGTAGCAATTGCTGAAGAGAGAAGTCAGGCATCAAGAAGAGGGCGGGCTGGACTAGGAGACGGCTGACATGTCTTTCAGATTTGAAATCCGGTAATGGAATGTGCCCATCACACATCACTTGGTCTGTCACCTCTCTCCCTGGGGGTCCTCTGGTCCACTAGGAACAAGAGTGCTCTCAAGGGGCTCAGGGGCTAGTCCAGGGCCCTGGCTGTCTTGGACTGGACCTGTGTCTGCCTCAATTTGGTGAGTTCTGGACACCAAAGAGGTGGCTGAAATTGGAGAAAGGGACATTAAGGCTCTTGGTTCTGTTGACATTTCCGGCTATTACACACGATCTAATCGGGTGATAGCCCAGGTTATGTCCCAAGGTCCTTGGTGTCATGAGGACCGTGATTTCCCCTCCCTTGCTTTGAGAGAGATTATTTTTAAATCACGTTAAAAATCCCTGTGGAATCTTCTTTTATCTTAAGTTCTGGAAATAAATTTAACTGTTCAATTAGAATCTGAAACTTTTTTAAATAAATTGAAGTCATGTCTCTCTTTCATGTAAGAAAATGGTAGATGCAAGAGTCCTAAGGCGTCTACAGTTGCTGCGGGCACAGTTGTGTCAACATACAAGATTCCCTTTCTGGTTTTGCTCCACCATACACAACACAACTTCATGGAAACACTGTCTTATGGACACAATGCAGCTGCTGGAGCACCACCCATCACAGCCACCACCAGACAATAAGAACAGAGAACAGGGGACGCAAAGCGACTCAGGCCAGTGGCACAGGCTCCTACCAGAGGGTTTCCCTGGCACCTGCTCTCACTCTCCCCATTCACGTTGCCCCTCCCACCCACTTCTCCACCATCAACAGACGGAATGTGAGAAAACTGCCTTAGCAGGACATATGGACATCGCAGCACAGAGAGGAATGGCATGCACAGCCTGCGTGCCAACCAGAGCCAGCATGCTTGAATGAAGTCCAAAGACCCAGAGATGAAAGTTCAAGCCTGGAGCTTAATCCAGAAAGCCCTGCAGGGTGAGGGGCTACAGAAACAGCCTCTCCTAGCTGCATCCATTTAAAAATTTAAAATAATATTTTACTAGCAGGTGCTCCTTACAGAAAACTTGGAAAGCATGAAAAATTAAGGGGAAATGGTAATCCCCCACCAGAGGTAACAGCTGCTGGTATTTTTGTCTAAGTCCTTCTGAGCTTTATTAGCCCCGCATTGGAATGTACCCTATATCCAACTTGATAAGCTGTTTTCCTCTAGCTCTTAATTTATAAGTCCTTTCCTAACATAAATTATCTTTGAAACTTCTATTTTAAATAACATTCATCACTCAAGCTTCTTGTGGCAGCATGGTGTTCCTGCAGGGCCATTTTCCTCTCATAATTGATTTAGCAAATCCACCATCTGTTGCTGGGCACGAAGGCGGCCCCAAACCTCGGCTGCTACAGTGACCCCATGCCAGCCAGAGTTGATCATAGGTCTTTATGTTCACCTTCGTTTCATTTCTACAATAAACTTCTGAGCTCATCGGGTTAATAGCTGTGAACATTTGCAAAATGCTTGATATAAACAGTGAAATTGCCTTCCTGGAAAGGCAGCCTGGGTTCCTATAGACTTACAAGAGGATCCCCAATGGGTGCCTAAGGCCTCCTCCCAGCTCTGTAGGCATCTTCTGTGGTCCTTCTGCCACAGCCTTCTCTACCCTGGTTTTCTGGCAGAACATAGTAGAAAGGGATTCTAGGGACTGGGAAATAGCAAAGTTGGTAGAGTACTTGCCTTGCAAGCATAAGGTCCTAGGTTTGATCCTCAGCACCATAAAAAGGAAAAGAAATAAAATAAGATGATTCTATAATAAAATACGTGTCTGAAAGTGTAAAAAGTTGGCATGATTGTGCAGGTCCCATTAACTTTAGTTTGCAGTGACGCTCCCATCTAGTGTGTGGTTGGGGTTGCTCTGCTGAATGGAGTGGAGGCAGGTTTGGCTGTTTGGACTAAGCCTCCAGCTGGTCAGACAGCATCAGGTCCTTTCAGAGGCAGGTGGATCTCTCACTGGAGAAGACAGGGACCTCTCAGAGCTCTGGCAGAGCACGAAAACTCAGTTTACAACTAAACAAACTGCCTGGCTGTAGCCAGTAGCATTTCCTGTCTCCCAGTCTCCTTGGAAGTGACCCAGCTTAGCCAAAGTGCTCAGAGTGTCATAGAAATTTACGATCAAGATCAAGGTCTTCACAGGTTCACAGCCAACTCCCAGTTTGGGTCCTCCCAACCGCTCCTGCATGGGTCTCTCCAAAGGACTGCTGTAAACTATGAATCTGGCTTTCCAGAGAGGCCATGGAAGGGATGTACCCAGTGGGGCAACGGTAGGCCTATTATAACCTGATCTTGAAGTGCCAGCCTATGTGCATGCGTGTTCACAGCGTGTATGTGGAGAGCAGAGGGCACATCTGTGGAGCCAGTTCTCTCCTTCTGTGAGGAGTCCTGGGGACTGAGCACAGGCTGTTAAGCTTGTGTCTTTGCCTGCCAAGCTACCTCACCAGCCCCTTTAAGTAATGAGAAAAATAACTGATGTTCCATAGTCACGTGGCATCATTAATATCCTGATGCCTGGGTACTGTTAGTTTCCAACCAAAGACACACACTCTATACCTCACCTTCGGGCAGCCATTGACCTCACAGGATTTCACAGGCACGAGATCATGAGTAGTCTGCCTTTTCTTTCACTCAGCATTGTGTTTTCAGATTTACATGTATTTACGTATGTATTTGCTCTTTTTTTCCCCATGCTCGTGGGTGCATGCTCGTGTGTGTGTGTGTGTGTGTGTGTGTGTGTGTGTGTGTGTGTGTGTACTTCTTCCTCTGCCTTGTTTCTTTTTTTGTTTTGTTTTTCATTTTAGCCACTCATATCTTTTTTAAATATTTTTATTTTATAATTAATTTAATTTTACATATCAGCCACGGATTCCCCTGTCCTCCTTCCTCCCACCCTCCAGCCTTCCCTTCAAATCCACCCCCCATTCCCACCTCCTCCAAGGCAAGGTCTTCCCTGGGGAGTCAGCCCAGCCTGGTAGATTCTGTTGAGGCAGGTCCAGTCCCCTCCTCCCTGCACCAAGGCTGAGCAAAGTGTCTCAGCAGAAGCCCTAGGTTCCAAAAAGCCAGCTCATGCACCAAGGACAGGTCCCGGTCCCACTGCCTGGGGGCCTCCTAAGCTGTTCAAGCTAATCAACTGTCTCACTTATCCAGGGGGCCTGGTCCAGTTCCATGGGGGCTCCTCAGCTATTGGTTCACACTTCATGTGTTTCTGCTAGTTTGGCTATTTGTCCCTGTGCTTTTTCCAATCATGGTCTCGATATCTACTTTGTTTCTTAAGACAGGGTCTCTCACTGAACCTGGAGCTCACAATTAGCTAGACTGGCCAGCCAATGAGCTCCAGGGATTCTCCTGTCTCTGCCCTCCCTGTCAAGCCTGGCTTCTGCGTGAGTGTTGGGGACCACACTCAGCAATCTCCCTGCTCCCACGCACCCATATTCTTGATAGATCCTGGCTTCTTGTTTGTTTTTTGTTTTTGTTTTTGTTTTCTAGTGTCTGTCAGAGTTTTGTGTCCTGGCTTATGATGGCATAGAAAGAATTCCCTCTCTCCTTCTAAGGCCTGAAAGAATTCATATAATGTTAATATCATTTTATAAACATTGAAGAGGATCCAACAGGGAAGCCATTCAAACCTGTAGCTCTCATCATGGGAAAGTTTTAAATCACAAATCCAATTTCCCTTAGTAGATACGGAGCTGTTCGATGCGCCACTGATAGTTTCCATAATTTGTGTTTTTCATAGAAAGTTGCTCACATCCTTGAAGCAGTTGAGTTCATTTCCATGACAGTGTTTATACTATTCCCTTATGATTATTATTACCTGTACTATTAAAGGCGGTTATATTAAGCTAGATATAGTGGCTCATGCCTGTAATCCCAGAGCTTGAGATACTGAGACAGGAGGATCACCATGGGTTCCAGGCCAGACTGGGCTACAGAGTGAACCACTGTCTCAGGAAAAACAAAACAACAGCGAAGACTGGGCTATCTGAGCGATGTCCGATGTCCGATGTCCGGGCCGACTCTCCTGAACCTGGGAATTGCTTTGTTTTTCCCTTTTGCCGTTGGTTGGTGAAGGGCTTGTCGGTCTCGTAGGGGGAGGTTGGCTGTTACTGTTTCCAGAGAACCAGCTCTAGCTTATTGGTATTCTCCACTGTTGGTCTGTTGGCGATAATACTGGCTTCTATTCTTCCTCTCTCTTAAGACGTGTGGATCATTGATTTTTAAACTTTTTCAAAGTTCTGATTCTGATCATTTTAGCCTCAGCACGTCACTCTCGGGACTCTTTTAGCTGCATCTCACACATTTTGATGTGTTTTTATTATCGCTCAGTTCAAACAGTCCTCTTCTTTTGCCTGTGATTTCTACACAAATCCCCTGGTTGTATAAACCTGTGTTGTTTAATTTCCAGATGTGTACGAGGTGTCTGGTGGCATTTTTGTGATTGATTTCTAATTCCATCCCACTGAAATCAAGGGAAATGCTCTGTATTTTTCCCAGGCTTTTAAATGTCTTTGTAAGTTGTATAGGCCCCGTGTGGTCTGAGTTGGCAAATACTCTGTGTGCGTAGAAGGAGAGCTTCTCACCTCCAAGGTTGGATGCCATAGGGTCTTTACAGCAGTCAAGAGCAGAGTGTGGTCTGGTGGGACAGAGCTATGTCCCCTGGACAGCAGCCTTCCTGAGTCGATCACTGCTTCTCACAGACCGGACATCTCTTCAAAGCCACATGGCAAGGACAGGTTCGTGACTAGTTTGAGGGAGTGGGGGAAATGCCCTGGTTGGCACCTGGACACAGAGCCATGCAGACACACACAGCTGGGGACATTAGCACAAATCCATAACAAGAACATGGGCTGGGGGTGAGGATTCAAGAGATTGAAAAAACCTGGAAAGCAGAATCAAGAGCTCTGGAGATGAGAGAGAGAGGTGGCCCCTGGCTCAGGCCACAGATCCCCAGGAAGACAGCAGAGCCACACACACAGGTGAGAGGGCAGCTCCAGACCTGAGTCAAGTTTGGGTTCTGCTCCATAGCTCCCTTTCGCTGGCAGGACCTCAGGACCCTGAGGTCCTTTGACATTGACACTGACATTGGAACATGACAGCGTTTGTAAATACGTTGGGTCTCATTTATCGCTTTCCTGAGGTGTATGTCCCCCACCAGCTGCAGGCCAGACACCACCAACTGTCAGGGCATGCATGGCTTTAGTGCAGAAAAACAAACAAGCAAACGAATAAAACAACCGGGCATAATAAGATACACCTGTAATCCAACCCTGGGAGGCTGAGGCGTGAGGAGCAAGCACTGTGAGTGTGAGGCTAGCCTGGGCTACGTAATGTTAACCTTGTCTGGAAAAATAAAAAGCTAACAAAATCGACATCTGCGAAGGAGCATGTGGTGCAGGGGCTGCTCTGGCCCTTTTATTCCTGTACCATGACATCACCTCATAACCATAGCTTATATTGGCCACACGGTAGCTCTCCTTTCTCCTTCCATGCCAGGCATGCGGATTCTTCCCAAGCATCAGCTCTTGTCTTCAACACTGCTGTGGACATCTATGCACACAAGCCTCAGTGCTCGGCCTGCATCATACTTCCTGACTGTGGAATGCTGGGAACAGGTCAGTATTTCAGGCTTGAGGTATATCCTGTGGAGTTTACGCTCACGTTAGGCATCAGGACAGATTTAAAAAATACATCTTAGACACGGACAGAGAGAACACAGTTCAGACTTTGCTCTTAATGTAGCCCGGATGACTCTGAGCTTCGGATCCTCTCAGGCTCCATCTCTCCAGTGCTGGGATTACAAGATTACACCAACATGTCCAAGTCACGTGGTTCTGGGAATCAAATCCAGGACCTCATATATGCTAGGCAATGGCTCTGCCAACTGAGCTATATCCCAACCCAGACTTTGCTCTTTAGAAAGCTTGCTCAGTTTATGACCTCACTCCTGGATCCAGCCCACGGGTTCCAGAAGTGCAGGTGAGTGCACATGTGTTTGCACTCATACACATCTGTACAGTGTCACATCTGTCCTCCTCCCCTGTGCCTACTGTATTTCATGAGGCACTGCCCTGGGGCTATCCAACCCCTCATGAGAAACATGAGGCATAAGTATCATACACTCCTGCTTCCTAGGTGAGAAACTGAGGCACAGACAGCACATTTGCCACACAAACTTCAGGGTGGCAGCTCTGACCTCAGCTCTGCCACTAGGTGACAGTGGCCTGTGCTGTCCTGTTTCTCGAAGTGTGTGCTCTTGTACTTGTGATGAAGACAGTACCTGTTTGCAGTGGAGATTCAGGGGGCTCATGTGGAGAGCTGCTTTATGAGCTGCTCAGTTGGACCAGTGGGAGCTGTGGGCATTGTAAGGAAAGTCACATCCCCAAAGTCTCAGAGGCAAGAGAGGGACCCACCCCTACCCATGAATCCAGTCGCATGCTCTAAGCATCCAGGCCTTTGGATCACGTGTGGGAAGAGGATGGAGGGAGGAAGCCATATCCAAGCTGGTGCCCAGAGGCTCTTCCTGATCAATCCCAGAAGAAGAAGGCTGCCCACTCTCAAGCCATCCTGCCTGGTTCCCTCAGTCCACTGGGATAGTATGGCCCAATGCAACATCTCATGGCCCACTATGACTGCATATCCTCCCAAACCGGTACAGAACATCTTTCTCCCTAAGAACCTGGACCGAGGGAACCAGGCAGGATTTGCTGATAGCAGGAATGAGAAAACCCTCCTGCACCCGGGTCTGTGGGCTAGTTACTCCAGCTGCCAGGCCAGACAATTCTGGGTAATGGATGGCTGTTCTTTAATGCTGCTGTGGAAGCAGGCCCCTCCTTAATCTACTGCAGTGTCATTAGGAGAGAAAACGTTTGCTCGGGGAGCTCCTGAGGCCTTTGGAAACTGCAAGATCAACACTCACAGCCAGGGCAGCTCTGGCCTTAACCCTCCCCTGCCCAGGCCAGGTCCAGGCCTTGGGAAGATGGCTCTGAGGGTTAGATCCCCAGAGATCTGGGTCCTGTTCCCAGGCTTCTCCTGGCCTGAGAGCCAGTGGGTGTGAAGGTCGGGGGATGGCAGGAGAAAAGAATCTAAAGATCTGGATCCAGATGCACCCCATCCCCACCTCAGAGGAGGTTAAAGAACAGAGCATGAGCTGGTGACTCTAGGTCACTGCTTTAACCTCTCTGTTCAGGGTTCCTGCAGGGCAGGGTTGGAAGGCCACCCAGCCTCAAGAATCCATGCTTCTCACCAAGTAGAGCCTGGTGTCTACCCTGAGAGGGTTGATAACATCCTCGGCTTGAGATCCCCACCCCAAAGCCTGCTCCCTGTTGAAACCTGTGTGATCAGATGGGCGGAGGGGGACAGGTGACCTGAGTGAGCTGAAGGGGGTGGAGGCCACTGATACCCAGGTCCTCTGGGTCCCAGCCCACAAGCCATCTCCTCAGCTACACTGGGGCTTGCTGTCACCAACACCCACTGAGGCTCCAAAGGGATTAGGGACTTGTCCAGCCTGGACCTAGCTCTGCCCATTACAAACCCCAAAGCCTAATCCACAACCAGGTTGAGATTGCAGAGGGGGTGTGGTCTCACCTCTGCCCCTCCCACCAGTGCTTCCTCCCCTCCATCTGTCTCCACTGCTCTACCCAAACCTGCCAGCCAAGGCCAGCCTCCCTCAGGAAGCTCTCTCTGACATTGACAGCCCCCAACGTGCAGTCAGTCGATGCAGAAAACAGCTCTCACCTTAAAGGGAACAAAAGATAGTTTATTCTGGAGCCATTTCGAGTGACCGTAGCCCAGGGACACAGACTTAGGCTACCCCAAATTCTATGTTTCAACAGAGAAGCAGTTTCATGGAGTTTTATAGTTTTTACACAACAGAGAAAGTCATAAATCAGGGCAAGCTTAGGATGAACTCGTGGATACATCAGAGTCAGGTACAGCAAGATGGGGGGGGGTGGTGGGTGGAGCTTGTCCACAGACTCAAGATGCTACCTGATGACAGATAAAGCTTTGGGTTGGTGGAACTTTGGGATCTGCCAAGTTAATAGATTCCAAAACTTTTTATCTATTAGTCACAGGATGCTAGTTCTGACACAGAGGTGGGTAAGGAACGTCAGTTCCAGAGGCTAAAGCTAACCTAAGATAAGGTAATTAGCCTCCGGACCCATAATGTTACAATCTTACCCCAGAACTGCGGTTCTAGTCCATCAGTCTTTGCACACACAGCTTCTCCACAGTGCCCCAGCCAGACCTCCGGGTGTTCTGCTTCCCATACAAGGCGGGTGTGCCTCCCAGAGCACAGCACACAGCAGTGTGTCAGACTTTTCCTGGAGAGACACCACACACACACACACACACACACACACACACACACACACACAGAGAGAGAGAGAGAGACAGAGACAGAGACAGAGAGACAGAGAGAGAGACAGACACAGACACAGAGAAAGAGACAGAGACAGACACAGACACAGACACAGAGAAAGAGACAGAGACAGAGATGCGTGTACATGTACACCCACTCACCCCAGAAAGGGCACCCAACGCAGACGTAAGTAACAAATGCACCAATGAGTTTTTATCGGGGTTACCAACAATAACTTGTGTTATTGCTGTGTTATTGAGTGGCTCCGGAAAGCCTGCATCCTTGGAGTCCCCTGCGGCTTGCAAACAGCACCGCTGTCCCACCATCCCCGTGCAGCTGGACTGAGAGTCCCCTCCCTGGGCTGCTAGCCACCCCTTATGACGCTGGGGAGGGTTTCTCGAGAATCTTCCAAGTTTCAGCTCTCCTAACATGAGGTCTTGTGTCTCAGGAGCCTCCATCTTCCCCCTGGAGTAGAGTCCAGAGGAAACTGCCGTATAATAATGGAGGCAGGATAAATCTCACAGTCGCATCAGGCTAGCCCACGTCAGCTGGGTACAGACCTGGGACCAGGATGTGGGATACAGAGGAGATGGAGCAAACACCCACAGAGATCTGCAGGTCCCCCCCCCCCCCCGTGCCTTAGAACTCCCGGTCCCAGGCAGGTAGGGTCCTGTCCTGTGTGGTAGAAAATTAAACCCACCAGGGTGGAGGAGGAGGAGGAGGAGGAAGCTCCACGGGGCCCGTGGCTGGAATTCAAAACCAGACCAGCCTCCAGAACTACTTCCCCATAGCTTCCCTGCCCGGGGCTCTTCAAGATCTTCAGCTGGGGACAGGAACAGTCTCTAAGCCAGGGCCCTCCTGGAGTGTGCAGAGCTGGGCCTGGACCAGAGGTGGCTTTCCAGACTTTTGTCACCCACAGAAATGGACTGTCCCAGTTTGTGGGCTCTCAGCCTTACCCAAAGGCTGTTTATCCATCTGGGGACCCAAGGTCCCTCCCACCCACCGGCCACCTGCTACCTAGGCCAGGCCCTCACCAACCGTATTCTCTCTGAGGAAAATTAAAGACCAGATGGGGGATGCAGGGCTGGGGCTTTGGGATAAGGACCTGACCCAGAATGACACTGCAGGATAAAGCCAGCCCTGGAAGCTGGTGATGACGCTCTCGGTGTGAACAGTGGTGCATGGGCATCTGGTTGAACAGCAAACCAACTGCTGCTTGGCCAGCACTCAGCTCTGGGCCCAGACAGGGCTGCTGGTGAGCCGTTTGCCTGTGGAAGAGCCGTCACACTCTCCCTGGCTCCCTTCCCAACTTTCTCTTCTGTGAGTTAAAGAAGTAGGGAGGCTGCAGAGGAGAGCAGCAGACTCCACGATGTGACAGCTGTAAGGACCTTCCAAATGGACTTTAGCGACCGCTGTCACAGATAGGGAAACTGAGGTACACAGGGCCACACAGCCTCTTAATGGAATAGCTGAAACTACTCTCATGGCAACCCTGTAGGAGTGTGTGTGTGTGTGTGTGTGTCCATGTGTGCTTGTGTGCGCATGAGAATGTACATGTAGGGCATGGGTGTGATGGATGTGCGTGTGCATTCGTATGTGTGGGGGCATAGGTATTTGGGGAGGGGACTTGCGAATGTGTGTGCATGCGTGTTGGGATATATCCATGACTAACCTATGTTGAGCCCTGTGGAGTGAGCCCCATCACATGACTCCCTCAGGACAGCTGGTGAGACTGTGGGAAGAGAGGAAGGGGGCAAATACAAAGTTTATCTTTCTTTATTTAGTTTGTAGATTACGGAAGGAAATTAAATTTGAGATGTTTGCAGGGGAGGTAATTTTCTCAATCACTCACCCTGCTCACAGATCCCACAACCTGACTGTTTCTAATTGCATTAATTGGATGGTGAGATGTGGGGGCAGGGGATTCTCTGCTCTGGGAAGACCAGTTATGGAGTGAGGGCAGCTGAGGGCCAGGGATTCTCCCAAGAGACTCCCAGGCTGGGGTCAGGAAGGAGGTGGCTGTGGGGCCTGTCCCCGTTTTGATGCCCTGTGTCTCTGCAGGGGGCTAGTCAAGAGAGGGCATTCCTATGTGGAGAGAGAAAGAGACAGACAAAGCTCTAGGTCACCTCTCAGGGCTGCTGGGGTCAACAGGAGGGTCACATGGATGCCTGGGTTCCCCAGGGGAATCATGGTTCAGAGAGAGGTGGGTTGGACCTTGCTCCACAGCCCCGCCCTGTCCCTCCATCCCCAGAGGCCTGTTACAGAACACATTGCCCCAGACATCCACTTCTTCCTGGTCCTAGCTGTCAATCTATGTGGCCTGTACAGGGCTTCCCAGGCCCCACTGTGTCCATTCTGGAGAAAGAATTTGGGTTCAGCCCTGCTGGCATAGAATGAGTCAGAGAAAATTAGGCTGGGGGCTAGCGGTGTGGCTCAGCTGGTAGAGTACTTGCCCAGAATGCACAGACCCCCGGGTTAGATCCCCAGCAACACATAAAACCTGGGATGGGGAGTGGCGGTGGTGCATGCTTGTAATCCCAGGACATGGGAGGGTCAGAAGTTCAAGGTCATCCTTGACTACATAGGGAGTTCAAGGCCAGCCTGGGCTTCATGGGACTCTGTCTCAAAGAAAGGAAAAGAGCCGGGTGGTGGTGGCGCATGCCTTTAATCCCAGCACTCAGGAGGCAGAGCCAGGCGGATCTCTGTGAGTTCGAGGCCAGCCTGGGCTACCAAGTGAGTTCCAGGAAAGGCGCAAAGCTACACAGAGAAACCCTGTCTCGAAAAACTAAAAAAAAAAAAAAAAAAAAAAAAAAGAAAGGAAAAGAGAGATGGAAGGAACAGAAAAAAGGAAGGAGGGAGGGAGGAAGGGAGGGAGAGAGGGAGGGAGGGAGGGAGATTAGTGTGTGTTAATGGTGCTAGAGGAAAGGCTGCTGGGAACGCACACACACACACACACACACACCATGGCCAGCTTCTGTCCATTACCTTAGCGCTCAGCTTTCCTGGCACCCAGGGACAAGTGCTCTGATGTACTGATCAAGATCAGGGCCTTTCACCTCTCCCCTCCATTTATGGCTTTTAAGAGAACAGCAAACATTTATTGGGCACTTACTGTATACTAGACACTTTTGTAAGGACCCCACATATATTAATAAACAATTAGTTCCTGGCAGCTATCTAGGATCTCAATTTAACAGACAAGAACTAAGGACATAGAAAGTTATTTCACTCGTGACAGGCTGGCAGCCAGCTGTGACAGGGAGATGATTCCAGCCCACGGCTCTGCTTGTACCCCACCCGACTCTTACAATGGTTACACTGCTTACCTGAGCATACAGGGGCCATTGATTTGATGCTCCGCTGCATGCCTGCCTCTTCCATCAGACTGTGAGTCCCACAGAGGCAGGACCCTGTGTGTCTGCCATGGTGGCTTCCCCAGCACCCAATGCCATGGGTAACACAAAAGGGCCTGGAATCCTCCACTTCCATGGTGATGCTGCCCAGCCCCCAGCCTCCATCCCCTTTCCAGCACATTCCCTTTTTCCTTCTCCACCACCCCCTTCTTCCTGCCCTCCCGACCCTCTCTGCCCCTCTCCTGACACTCTTCTCCTCCCAGCCCCCTGACCCACTGAAACCTTCCTCTCCAATTGCCTCCACTCCCTGCTAATTAAATGGTCGTGTACACAGTTTCATTTGCATGGCTCAGAGGCCTTGGTGCCTTGGGCTGCATGTTCATTAAGCGGCTCTGTGTAGAGGGGTGTAATGAACCGATTTCATTACAACTGTCAAGTCTGCCCAGCCTGGGGCCGATTAAGCATTCACTGGGAAGAGAGTGCCTCACTCCTCTGCTCTTTCTGCCTGGGGTTCAGGCACAGGCGAGGCTGCCTCTGACTTAGGGATGCTCTGCTTGGGGTGCAGGTAGGGAAGGCTAGGCTGAGCCCTGCAGGCCCCAACATGTAGCTGGGAATGTCAGAAATCCCAGTGGGTGGGCCAGGGTCCCAGAGTCCCTGGGATGATTTCTGCATGGGCTTTCACATTCATCCCTGTCCTTATCACCATCTACAGACAGGGGACCAGGAGGACTACACTTTGCACCATCTAGGACCACGTGGCCAGGGGTCAGTGGACTGGAGCTTGAGCCCTGACATAGGTCCCAGTCCCAACAGATGTGGGATGCCTGGGGGATGGGGGAGCTCCCTAAGAAAGCTAGACCTTGGCTCCCTGCTCCCACCCTCTCTGTCTCCAGAGATTCCCACAGAAGCATGGAGACCTCACTTTGGGGAGGAGGGACTTGCAACAGGAGCAACACACCAAGACCCTCTTCCTGCATTGTCCCTCAGGAGTCCTCCCCCTACTCCGCCATTCAACATTTTTAATTATCCTAATTATCACCTGAGGCATTGGCTTCCTGCCAGAAATGATTGAAACGAAACTCAGTTTAGGTCCACTCTCCTTCAGCCTCAAGTCTGACGGTGCGGAACTAAGATTGGAAGAGGGGCCCTCACACTGGGAAGGTCGAAGGAGAAGGGGTGGGAAAATTTGCCTGGATGCGGGCTTGTCTGTCCCTGAAGCTGTGTGCCTGTGGTGTGCTCATGGATATGAGTGTTTGCCATAGGTATGAATGCGTGTGTGCACATGCGTGCGTACGTAGAGGCTGGTGCTTGCGTATGCATGCGTAGTGAGAGGGACAGTCCAGCTGGTGACAGGGTTGCATCTTGCGGGGGCTGGGAAAATAGGAAATAGAGTCAACAGCAGACGCCAGGGCAAGGGGATTGGACTTTATTATTTTGCTGTTGTCAGTGGGGAGCTGGGAAAGGACAGGGCCCTGTGGAGAGGAACGGCTGGAGCTGGAATCAGTGACACAGAAGCCACATTAGCTCCAAAGGAGAAACATGTCAACTTTTCAAAAGCTAAATACAGGGGTTTCCTCCTCCAAGGTTTTCCAAGTGGCCTTGGGCTGGCCCCTTTCTTGCTCTTGGGTCTCGGGAATAACCACAGAGTATACTGAGAATGTTCTGGAGGCGTCTGGGGCTGGATATGTCAGCCAGGCTCTTTTCCCCTGAGGACTGCCAGTGTTTTAGGCTCTTGCCTCAGGATACCAAGCCCAGGGCTCTGTTTGCTCTGATGTGACCAAGGCATGCTCTGGCTGGCTTACCTTGAACCCTGGCACCTGTCTCTAGGTGGTGAGCCTACTTCATGTGATACCCACTCAGACTTGGGATGACCAGGATGCAGTGAGACGGCTTCACGCTGAATCCTCCCAGGGAAGGCAAATGGACGAAAGGAAGCTTCCCCCAGTGACCACTCGGGCAGCAGCTGTTACACACTGGAAACTCCGAGGAAACACACTACTTGTTTTCCAGTGCTGGGATCAAAACACTGTGATCTAAAGCAATTTAGGGAGAAAGGCTTTGTTGTTGTTGTTATTTTGTTTTTTGGATGACATGTTGGATCATAGTCAGTCATAAAGGGCAATCAGGGCAAGAACTCAGACAGGAACCAGGAGGCAGGAACTGAAGCAGAGGCACTGAGGAAGGCTGCTTACTGGCTTGTTTCTCAGAACTTGCTCGGCCTGCTTTCTTACACAGCCCAGGACCACCTGCCCAGGAGTGGTACCACATGCAGTAGGCTGAGCCTGTCCACACCAATCATTAATCCAGAAAACGCCCCATAGATTTGCTCACAGGCAATCTAATGGAGTCATTTTCTCATTTTAATCTCAGTTCAGATACTTCTGGTTTGTGTCAACTTGACAAAAAATATAGCCAGCACACCCACTTCCCAGTGTCCTTAAGCAGCAACAGACACAGAGGGGAGCACAAGAAACTAGTGCCACAAGGCACTGTGGAAACCCCCTTCATCTGAGGCAAGGAACCAAGATAAAAAAAAAAAAACCAAAAACAAGCACTGGGAACCAGGGGATTGCTCAGTTGGTATCTTAGTCAGTGACCTCTTATTGTGAAGAGACACTATGATGATGGAAACTCTTATAAAACAAAGCATTTAACTGGGGCTTGCTTACAGTTTAGGATGTTTAGCTCATGACCATCATGGCGGGAAGCACAACAGCATGCAAACAGACATGGTGCTGGAGAAGGAGCTGAGAGTTCCACATCTGTACCCACAGGCAGAGAGACACTGGGCCTGGCATGGGCTTCTGAAACCTCAAATATCATCCTCAGCAATACACTTTCTCCAACAAGGCCACACCTACCCCAACAAGGCCACACTTCCTTCAACAAGGCCACACCTCCTAATTCTTTCAATAGTGCCACTCCCTAAGCACTCAAATATATGAGCCTATGGGGGCCATTCTTATTCATACCACCACACTCAACTCCGTGGGTCCATAGGTTTGTAGCCATATCATAATGCAAAAATGCATTCAGTACAATTTCAAAAGTCCCGTAGCCTATAACATCTCAACACTGTTTAAAAGTGCAAAGTTCAAAGTCTCTTCTGAGATTCATGCAGTCTCTTAACTGTAACCCCCTGTAAAATCAAAATCATAAAACAGATCACATACTTCCAACAAACAGTAGCACAGAATATACATTGCCATTACAAAATGGAAGAGAGGGAGCACTGTGAGGAAATACTGGACCAAAGCAAGACCAAAAACCAGCGACTCAAACTCCAAACTCTGCATCTCCATGTCTGATGTCAAAGTCCTCTTCAAATCTCCAACTCCTTTTCAGCTTTGTTGACTGTAACACACTTCTCTCTTTGGGGCCGGTTCTACATCCTCTTAGCAGCTTTCCTCCTCAGGTTGCCATGGCTCTGGCATCTCCATCATCTTGGGAACTACAACAAAATCCGGGCTTCACTTTCACAGCTTCATACAATGGCCTCTCTGGGCTTCCATGTAGGGACACCCCTGACATACACCTGACCTCAGTGGCTTTATTTAGCTGAAGAGAGAGATTCCACACCCCCTTTCCTGTATCCTTGACTCTAAAGCCAGAACCATGTGATCAAAGCTGCTGAGGTCTGCTGCTTGCTAGGGCTGAAACTCAACCTCTTTGTTCAAACACACTTTCATCAGCTTTCTGTTTTCGGTGGTTTCCTTCACTACTTAAGCCTTTCTTTAATAGTCTTTAATGCCTTTCCACAAGTTGAAAGCTTAGCTGGTTGGAGTCTTGCCTTGAGGTCACCACTTTCTTCATTCCATTTAGCATTAGGTTTTCCTTTAATTTCTTTATCTCCTTGAATACTGGAGATACCTTGACTTAGCTCCTTTACATTCCCTGGTGCTCCTTCTCACCTCAAACTGTACATTTTGCATTTTTCCTTGCTCAGCTTGCTCCTTTTTATTATAGAGCTGCATAAGAGTGGTCACTAATAACTATGTTACACTGTCAATACTAGGCTGTCTTAAAATCTCCTCTGCTAATACCATTAATCCCAAAGTCTTGGGCAAGGGCAGAAAGTAGCCACATTCTTTGCCAAAATACCACAAGAACAATCTCTAGGTCACTTACTAATATTCTTCCCTCTGAAACTTCTTGAAACATTTCAAATCACCCTTAGCACTATCTTCTATACTTCTACTAGTATGGCCCATTAAACCTTACTTAAAGCATTCAACTGTTTTCCTAATCCAAATCCCCAAAGTTCATACTCCACCAAAACGTGGCATGTTCAGGCCTGTCATAGTAATACCAACTTCTATCTTAGTCAGTGTTCTATTGCTATGAAGAGACATCATGACTATGGTAACTCTTATAAAAGAAAGCACTTAATTGGGGGCTGGCTTACAGTTTCAGAGGTTTAGTCCATTAATGTCGTGATTGGAAGCATGGCAGAACAGACAGACACAGTGAGGGGGAGGTAGCTGAGATTCCACATCTGGATCCACAGACAGCAAGAAGAGGAAGACACTGGGCCTAGCATGGGCTTGTGAAAACTCAAAGCCCATCCCCTACCACCCAGTGACACAATTCCTCCAACAAAGTCATGACTCCTGATCCTTCCAAATAGTGCCACTCCCTAAGCACTCAAATATATGAGCTTATGGGGGGGCATTCTTATTAAAACCACCACAGTTGGCAAAGTGCTAGCTTTGCATTAGGACCTGAGTTTGGGTCCCCTAAGCCCATTTTAAAAACCAGGCACAGTGGTGCATACCTATAATGCTAGTGCAGGATTCCCAGATAGGAGGATCTCTGGGGCTGGCTGGCAGTCAGTCTGGCTGAATTTTTGAGCACCAGGTTCAGTGAAAGATGCTGTCCTGAAAACTAAGGTGGGGAGTGATTGAAGACACTTGAAATTGACCTCTGGCTTTCACACACATGGATATACACATAAACACACATGCATGTAAATGTTCACATACATATGAACACATACACAAACATATACACATGTGTAAGCATTGATCTGGGTAATAGCAGGAACATGTAGTTATAACAGTGACACAAGCAAATATGTGTGTCCTGGAGATGACCGCACAGCACACTTGCCCAGAACCTATGACTCATCATCTCATTAAAGGTCAACTTCCTACAAGCTTCTCCAGGGAAGAAAGCTCCAAGGGAAAATAGCAGTGGGCTTTGGGGGGATGTTGATAGATACATGACTCTTGGTGTTCAACCCCAAAGAAAGACCTCAGGCAGAGATTAAGAGTCCAACTTTGGAGACTAAGTTCTGGGTAGCTAGTACCTGAAAGCAAAGCAGCAGTGTGAGAATGCAAAGCCTGCAGTGTACTAAGAGTAACCATGGCAACGCTCTTGACTGTACTCCCCAACTAATGATCTCACTGAAGAAAAGGTGTGCAAAGCTTTCTATGCATAAAACCAAAATTTACCTCAGCATCTCATGTCCTATGGAAAAAAAAAGTCCAGCTTTCAACCAAAAATCATAAGGTAAAAGCAAGAAAACACACGCACATACACAGAAAAGAACCTCAAACCAAACTCAGAGATGGCCTAGACTGTGGGATTCTCAATCTGAGAGGGAATTTTAAATCATTATGATGAACAAACACATCAGGGATTCTAATGAAAAGCTAAACATGAAAGAACGGTGGCTAGTTTCAGCAGAGAGAAGATTCTAGAAAGCAACCAATGGAAATGACAAGAATCAAAAACGCAGCAACAAGGATGAGCTGTCTCTTCCACGGGCTCTTCTGAAGATTTGGGGAAGCTGGGAAAAAAAACACATTAACTAAAACCAACAAAAGTACCCAAGCTGAAACAAATAAGCAAGAAATTGGAAAGACAGAGAGAGTATTCTAGAACTTGTAAAATGAATAATATATAAGCAATTGCAATCCCAGAGACAGAGGATATTTGATTGATACATGGTAGGCAATAATTTCCTGAAATTGATGGTGGACACCAACCTATAGGTCTTAGAAGCTTAACAACACAAAACAATGTAAATACTAAGAGTAAGCAAATGAATAATGAAACAAAAATGTTAAATGTTGGCCAGTGATGGCTCAGCATTTAAGAGCACCTACTATTTTTGCAGAGGACCCTAGTTCAGGTTCCAGCACCCTCAGGCAGCTCACAACCACCTGTAACTCCAGCTCCAGGGATCCAACGCCCTCTTCTGGCCTTCTCTGGTACCTGCACTAATGTGCACACACATACACACACACACACACACACACACACACACACATAAGGCACAAAAAAATGAAAGTGTGATGCATTGGACTATTATGCTATTCATTATGCATGTATTGTTTGAAGGTAAATTCAAGCTGCTGAAAAACAAACTAAGAAGATCCTAATGAAATCCAAAGACATGAGACATATATACCAAGAAACAAAAACAGGAATGACAGTGGACTTCCTGCTGGACAGCATGACAATAAGAAGACAATGGAATGGTGTGTTACAGGTTCTGGGGAAAGAAAAGAGATGTGTCAGACCCAGGTTCCATACTCAACTGAATATATCCTTGGAGAGTGAGGGAAAAATAAGTATTTCCCCAGACATATAACACTGAGGAATTTTATTGCTCACTCTCTTACCTTGATAAAGATGTATGTGCTGGCTGCTTTCATGTCAAATTGATGCAAGTTAGCCACTGGAGAGGAAAGAGCCTCAGCGGAGACGATACCTCCACAAGACTGGGCTGTGGGCAAGCCTGTAGGGCATTTTCTTAGTTAGTGATTGATGTGCAAGGGCCCAGCCCGTGGTCCTGGGTTCTTCAAGAAAGCAGGCTGAACAAGCCATGGGGCAGTGCTACTCCATGGTCTCTGCATCAGCGCCTGCCTCCAGGTTCCTGCCCTGCTTGAGTTCCTGTCCTGACTTCTTTCAGTGATGGACTATGATGTAGAAGTGTAAGACAAATAAACCCTTTCCTCCCCAACTTGCTTTTTGACATGGCGTTTTATCACAGCAATAGGAACCCTGCTTAAGACAAAGTATTAAAGGCTGGGGCTAGTGGGGTTGCTTACAAGGTAAAGGTGCTTGTCCCTCAAACCTGGCAACCTGAGCTCCACCCCAGGAACCTATGTAAAGGTGGAAGGCAATAAAAAAAAACTCCACAAAGTTGCCTTGACCTTCACCTTCACACACACACACACACACACACACACACACACACACACACACACACACTAAATTTAGAAGGAAGTTCTTCAGGCAAAGTGAATCACCAGCGGAGACTTAGGACTACACAAAAGAATAGAATACTCAAAATGAAATAAATGAAGATAAAATCACATGAATTTTCTTTGCTAGTATTTAATTGTTCTAAAGCATAAATGACTGCCTGAAAAAAAATAACAATAATACATTATATGGTTTCAGTATGTTTGAAATTGAGATAGATAACAAGAATAGCACAAAGATGAAGGGATCAGAATGGGAAATATACTCTTGAGTAGTCACACTGTTCTTGAGTGGCATGGTATTATTTGAGGATATATACTCAGATTAATTTAAATTTATATTATAAACACCATGGCAAGTACTAACAGTGTTCTTACAAGAGAAAAAGAGGAAATAAAACTGAATCAAGAAAGTGTTAACCCAAGAAAAAGAAGAAAAATAAAAAGAAATGTCAAGAATTAAAGACTAGGAAGCAGCCAAGATTGTAGATATCATGGCAGTCAGCTCAGTCATCACAGTAAGTGTTAATGGACCAACAGATTTCCAGACTGAACATAAAAGCAAAACCCGACGATATCCCACCTATAACAGACTGTATGACAATACCAAAGGGTCAAAAGTTAAAGGATACGAAATCTACCTGAAGTCACTAAAAAGCTAGAAAGTCTGCACTCAAATGAGACAAAACAAAATGGAGAAGAAGAAATAACCACTGCTGAGCGGCTTATGTGAGTGGAAGTCCAAGAATGCACAACAATCCAAAATGTGCATGTGCCTAACAACAGAGCTTCAAAACAAACCTGGAAGATCTGAAAGAGCAATAGAAAAATTTTATACCTGTAGTTGGGTCTCAGTCACTGCTCTGTTGCTGTGAAGAGACACCATGACCAAGGTAACTCTTGTAAAAGAAAGCGTTTAGATGAGGCCTTTCTGACAGTTTCAGAGTTAGTCCATTATCATCATGTCAGGAAGCATGGTGGCAGGCAGGCAGACATGAGGCTTGAAGACTTACATCCTGATCCACAGGCAGCAGGTAGAGAGAGAGACTGGGTTGGCATAGACTTTAGAAACCTCAAAGCCCACCCCCAGTGCCACACACCCCCCTCCAACAAGGCCACACTTCCTAATCCTTCCCAAACAGTTCCACCAACTGAGGACCAGGCATTCAAACATATGAGCCTGTATTCTGTACTAATAAATAAGATGTAGGCCTGTGGAGATGGCCCAGTGCCTAAAGTGCCTCCTGCATGTGGCTGAGCACCTGAGTTCAGATCCCCAGAATCCATGTTAAAGCTGAGCCCTAAGTGAACAAAATGTATGAATTATTTCTCAAAGAAACAAGTGTGAGTGTATGAAAGCATTTGGTGCTGTTTCCACAACTTCTCTAATATCAAAACGGCTCTCCACTGGATGTTGAATGTTCCCAGAGGCCCATGTGCTGAGTCCTGGGACCTTTAAGAAGTAGGACCTAATGGGAGTCCTTTAGTCTCTGGGTCAAGCACACAAAAGAATCTTTTCCTTTTTCTCTTCTGCTTCCTAGCCATGAGACAAGAAGTTCAGTATGCTACATGTTTTCTATAATTGCCACCCAGCACCTCCACCATCCAGCACCCCTATTATCCAGTATCCCCACCCTCCAGCACCTCCACTATCAAGTACCCCCACATCCAGCACCCTCACCATCCAGCACCCCCACAATCCAGCACCCCCACCAAAAACTTAATGACCTTCAGTCTCTAAAACCACAAAACAAAATAAACCTATTATTTGTATAGGCTAATTCTCTTTAAATTATTTAATTTGTTATAGTGGTAAAAACTAAATACACTCTAAAATTAAACATTTATTTTCTCGAAATAGATAAAATGTTGATGGTAAAAATAATGAGCCATGGATACACACCACAGACGAGCTGCATAATAATTAGGTGTCCTGAAGAACACAGACAAAAGGAGGACATTTGATGTGCTTTCTTGTAAACAATTCTATGTCCTCTACAGTAGCACCAGGAAGATAAATGGCTTCCTGGGTGGGTGGGAGGCAGTGTGAGGGATGGGTCATCAAGAGGCAGCAGAAAATGATTATATTCAATATCTTGACTGTGGTGATGGTGCAGTTGGAACCAAATCCATCAAAAAATTAACAGATTTAACTCATTGTGTGGTTTTTAAATGTGCAGTTTATTGCATCGGAGTTACATCTCAATAAAAGTATCCTTTTAAATGCTCATTCTCTGAGCTTTAAATATGAGTTGTTTGTTATAAGTCATCTCTCTAAGTATTAAGTCAGTGTGATTTCATTGTCTACTTGGCTGGATTTGAAATCACCTGGGAGACACACCTCTGGGTATGTCTTTGAGGGAGTTCCCAGAGTGTTAAAACCTGAAGTCCCAAGACAAAGTAAACTTCCATGCCTAAGCTGTTTTCCATCAGACATTCTGTCACAGCAGTGAGAAGATAACTAATATGATCTGCAAGGCTGTGGCTATCAGGAAAGATCTGTACAACAGTCTATGCTTCTAGCCAGAAAACCCTCTCTTTCCACACCTGGTGAGTGTATTTGGCCTTCAGTCACCTTCTGGGGTGTTCTGTTGGGTTTTGTGGAGATCCATGCCTCTTTTAACTTCACAGTAAGCATTTTGCTGCTTTCTTGGTGGTAAGAGGGGACAGGACATCTTCTTATCCACCTTTAAGGAATATCTCCACATGCCTGTATCCCTAGAGTTCTAGAAATCCCATTGAGGTAGAAGATTCTGGAAATTTGGTTGCATCTATTTTCCATGGTCTGATGTGCGTATGTGTTGTTATCAAGTCTAGAGTCTTTGCTACCTCCTGTTCCTTTGGTTCAATCAGAGTAATATCATCAATATGATGAACCAATGTGAGGCTTGTGGAAGAAGCCAGTGATCCAGAGCCCTAAAAACTAGATTGTCACTCAGGCTAGAGGACTGAGGAACCCATGAGGCAGGAGAGTGAAGGTGTACTGCTGGCCTTGTCACCTGCAAGCAGACTGTTTTCTAGAGTCTTTTGGGGAGAATAGAGGAAATGGTACTTTTCAAATCAATAGCCACATACCAAGTACCAGGAAGAGTGTTAGTCTGCCAAGCAAAGAAATTGCATCTAACATTAGCTGCAATTGTTGTCAGTCCTTCATTAAACTATCAACAGTCATTCTCCAACATCATCTGTCTTCTGCATGGACCAAATTAAGGAGTTAAGTGGAGATATGGTGGAATCTGTCAGATCCTTCATGGTGGTACTAATGATTAAGGGCCTTCCAAGGACTTTAGGACTTTTTCAGGAAGGGGCAACTCTAAGGTTTCCATGTGGACATTCCCACAATCACATCCCTCACACCACAGGTCGGTGAACTAACGTGGTGACTCTGCCCAGGGTATGCTATCCCAGCTATGTGTTGTGAGACCAGAGACGTAGCCATTAGATGAGCTCAGTGACCCACGGGGCTTGCAGTGAATTGGATCTTATCTGAAATTCAACTAACCTCCATAATCTGTACTCTTGAGGGCTAGGAGTTATTTGGGATCTCCCAAATTCCACGTCAGTACAGAGCCAATGCCCAGAACCCTCTGGAAGTTCTGGATTTTCCTTTTCCTCAGTGTGCAATTGTCCTTACAAAAAGCTGTAGTTCCCTTAAGGGCAGGAAGGGAGAAAGATTAACCATAGAAGTTTGCAATACTGTACTGGAAGTCCTTCCTTAAGGAGACGTTGCTTCCCTGTTACTCATGGGCTCCATAAACTGGCTTGAGTCTAGGAATAGGTTGAAGATCTGTGACTGGCATTGTGAATCAAGGTATTGTCCTTCTATTGCTCCAGGACCTTGTTGCTTCCACGGATGGAGTAAGACTTTGTACATTTGTTGTCTGTGTCTTGGGAACACTCGAGATCTTTTGGAGCATCATGAACGTTGCGTTGCCTCTACTGTCCACACCAAAAGCATGCTCACCTTGCCTTTGGCTGTTGAGTGCTAGCACTTGGCTCTGCCGCTCTGGGGTCCAATGATCACCTGAGTGATGGCTCCAACTGTAAGGACAGGCCTATGGAGGACAGCAATGGCAGAGGTCTGCAAGGACATTGTCCCTCACAAGTCTGCCTCCTCAAGTATTGGTTACAATGTGTTTCCTTTCCTGTTGGATGTGACAAATTGCCCTGACCAAAGCAACTCAAGAGAACAAGGGTACAGTCCATCACGGCAGAGAAATTGAGTCAGCAATAGTTTTGAAAAAAAAAACTGGTCATATTACATGAGCCATTGTGAAACAGAGAGATGGATGGATGCATCCTGCTGCTCAGCTCCCTTTCTCCATTTACACAGTCTAGGATCCCAGCCAGGGAATGGTGCCTCCCACAGTGGACAGGTCTTTCCTCCTCAGTTCACAAAGTTAAGGTAATACCCCATAGGCATGCACAGAGGCACATACCCTGGGTAACTCTCTAATGTTGGCAATTAACATTAACCTGCATGGCACATCTGGATCCTGGTGTGTAGAGTAAGTCTTATTGGGTGAGTCCCACTCTAGCTAAAAGTATTCCCAGGCTTTTGGCTCCCTTTGTCAACAGTAAACCTTGACCCTTGGCATATCAGGCATTTCCAGCTCAGTCTCAGGGAACTGTCTCAACCCACATTTCTGCCAACCAGCCAAATTAATGATTATTACCTGTCCTAGTTACTTTTCTATTGCTGTGACAAAACACCATGACCAAGACAACTTATAAAAGAAAGTATTTAATTTGGGGACTCACAGTTCCAGCGGGTTAGACCATCATGGTAGGGAATATGAAAGCAGGTAGGTAGGCATGGCACTGGAGCAGTAGCTGAGAACTTACATCAGACCCAAAAGCAGAGAGAGAGAGAGAGAGAGAGAGAGAGAGAGAGAGAGAGAGAGAGAGAGAGAGAGAGAGAGAGAACTTGCGATGGCGTGGACTTTTGAAACCTTAAAGCCCATCCTCAGTGACACACCTCCCCCAACAAAGCCACACCTCCTAATCCCTCTCAAAAAGTGGACCAAGCTTCAAATATATGAGTCTCTGAGGGCCATTCTCATTCAAACCACCACAATACCACCTTTAACTCCATGAGCCGCAACATTAAGCCCAGAATCTCCACTTAATGGGTCCAGATCAATAAATCCAGCCTCATTCAAGTTCATGTTCCTTCCACCCTTGTGTCCAGACCCTAAAACCCCTTCCCCCCACACTCTCCAGACCTCTGCTTATAGAAAACCTGAGTTCTTTAAGCCCACAGCATACGTCCTCTGCATCCCACCGTGTCCCTCATCTCTAGGGGCCGGCTGTAGATTCTGGCTGTAGCTCTGGAAATACAGTTGCAGGGAGGCGTGAGCCCATGGGGACATAGCTTTGTCTAACGGGAACTGCACTAATGAATGTCAGTAGCTCAGGGCGGTGATGCCATTGAGGGTGAAGATACCCTGTCCCTGACAGAAGAGACTCATCAGAATTTAGGAACCTAGTGTTGGCAGCCTCCTGTGGGTTTTCATCTCAGTGTAAAGGATCCCGTCCCCCACCCATCAGTGCTCACTGTAACTGCGGCAGCCTGCAATGCTTCTAAAAGCTCAACTTGCAGCTTCAGACAGCAGTGGTGTGAGAGGTCTGGTGTCTGGAGTTTGGCAGCCTCAGCCTTACGGCTGTGGGAGGGGAGATTCTCCTTCAGGGCACACTGCCAAGCCCGTAGGTTGTTTATACACACGTGGGGCTGGGAAATGGACTCCCTGAGCTCATCCGTTTTCTTTATTACTCCGTCCAGCAATGCTGGGAACAGCAGCCAGAGTCATTATATCCCTTAGTTTTTCAAAATTGTTCGAAGCATCACGTATAGAGTTGGTAATTCCTCACCTCTCTCAAGTGGTGAGCCAGGACCACAAAGGCATCTTAACCTCTAGGATGAGAGATGGGAGCCACCTGGGGCAGGGGCTGTAAAGCAGTTAAAAAGTGTGAGCCAGAGCTGGGGGGGAGGGACTCGGTCGGTAGAGTGCTTGCCTAGTGCACATGAGATCCCGAGTCCACCCCCAGCACTGTGTAAACCAAGGATAGTACTGCACACCTGTGATCTAAGGACTCAGGAGGTGGAGGTGGGAGAATCGGACTTTCAAGGTCATCCTCAGCAATACAGTGAGTTCGAGGTCAGCCTCAACTATGTGTATGGGGGGGGATGGGAATGGGTGAGGAATATGAGTCTCCACAGCTCTGCAGTCTCTGCACCCCTGCTGCAGGACCCTGGACAGCAATTCTCCAACCTGGACCTGGGAGAGAATGGCAACTTCTGAGTGAATGTGGAACTCTAGAAGTCATCCTTGCAGGTTGGCGGCTGGTACAGGTCATGGCATAGAAGATGTGCCCTGTCAGGCAGTGGGGTCCCCCAAGCTGGCAATTTCCAGGAACCCTCCCAATGGTGGGGCCTTGGACCCACAGGAAGAGTAGATATTCTTACAACTACCATTTGCCCTGAGTGTTCCTTCCAGAATCCTGCACAGAGGTCTCCTGATCTGACGGTAGGTGTTGAGCTGGACCGCCCACTGTAGAGGCAGACTGTCCGTGCCTGTGAAAGGGACAATTCAGACTCACAGGACACTGTCTTGATTGCCTTTCCCACTTAGTGACAATAGCACAGATGTGTCAGAGTCTGCTCTACCACCATGAACAGTTTTGGCTACACACCTTCCCTACTCACCCCAGTGAATTCTTCAGCTGCGACAAACACAAGTCCTCTCTGCCCCTTGTCCCCTGTTTCCTCCCCTTCTTTCTCATCTTTAGGGGGCAGTTTCTCTTCTCATTGTTCTGTCTCCAGAAAGATCTGTAGAAGGCAGATCTAGAAAGTTCTTTTTTCAAGGAAGGTGTGGTTCTTAAAACTAAGTGGAGTCAAACATGAAATAGTGCCGAGATGGGGCGAGCACACCCACAGCATTCCACAGAGTGGGTTGCACCTGATGGTGTCTGTGAGCGCCTGCTCCTGACGGTGCTTATGGCTTCCTCCCCAGGCTGTGGTACTCCTGGTAAGGATACAGGACTACCTGGGAACCAGCAGAGCACCCTTTCTCCTGCCTTTCTAGGTGGACTCAGGAGGAGAACGGTGAAGCCCCTTTTAGAGGTGTCGCGTTCTTATGCCCAGACCCCTTTTCTGACTGAATGAGTCATGGGGGATCCACTGCTCAACTTTGGTCTAGTCTCAGCTTTTATCTAGAACCTTGACATCAGGTCTGAGTCCCCTCCAAGGGCTAGGTGCTGTGGCCTCTTTGGTTATTCCCACTGAATAACCCAGCAGACAGCCTGGCAAAGGGATGTGTCTCAGAACCTTGTTATCTGAGCAATATAGACTGCCCCCCCAATCTGGCTTTGCTCTGGTGTGTCTCTCTCCATGGGACATAGAATCTGTGTCCAAAGTCACATGCCCATCCAGAACCTGGGACCCCTCTTATTTATGACTTCAGCTGGAACGTCTGGGACCCTGAGGCTCTCTGTCCAAATGGTCTGCCCAAACCCCTCCTCCCCAGGTATGCTGGGGAAAAGATGAGCATTCATACTGGGCAGTGGGCTGAGAGTGAGCTGTTAGCAGAGGCTAACAGCTATCCACATATGGTACGGGAGGGGCACTCTCACGGTGCTATTGAGATCAAGGGTAGGAAGACAAGGAGAATCCAGAAGCCAAGGCCAGGTCAGTTTCCCCTGAGAATCTACCTTCCTGGGTGGAATGCTTGGAGTCCAAGGATTCTAAAATCAAACCTGACTACCCCGTCTGTTATGAAGCTATAAGGAAAAAGCAGAATGTGATGTAACTTCAGGACATAATGTGCTAGATTGATTTACAACTTTAAATTTTTCAACAGATGGTGTGTGGGCATCTATCTGTGTTCTCGTTCTGGGCCCCTTAGAGGTCAAGAATGGCCCGGTGGTACATATACACAATAGAGTATTACTCAGCTGTAAAAAAAAAAATAAAAATAAAAAATAACATCATGAAATTTGCAGGCAAATGGATGGAACTAGAACATATCATCCTTAGTGAGATAACCCAGACTTGGAAAGACAAACATGGTATGTACTCACTCATAAGTGGATAGTAGAGGTAAAGCAAAGGATAGCCAGACTGCAACCCATAGCTCCAGAGAAGCTAGGAAACAAGGAGGACCCTAAGAGGGATGTACAGATCACCTTGGGAGGGGGAAACAGATGAGATCCCCATGAGTAAGCTGGGGATGGGGAGGGATAGAGGGGAGAGGATGGGGAATGAGAACATGAGAGAATGGAATGGTCAAGCTGGGGGAGGGACGGAGTGGGAGAGCAATGAAAGAGATACCTTGACAGAGGGAGACATTATGGGGATAGGGGAAAACCTGGTGCTAGGGAAATTCACAAGAACCCACAAGGATGACCCCAGGCTAGACTACTAGCAATAGTGGTGAGAGTGCCTGAACTGGCCTACCTTGGTAATCAGATTGGTGACTACCCTAACTGTCATCATAGAGCCTTCATCCAGTAACTGATGGAAGCAGATGCAGAGATCCACAGCCAAGCACCAGGCTGTCTGGTCAAAAAGATGGAAGAGGGATTGCATGAGCAAGGGGGGTCAAGATCATGATGGGGAAATCTACAGAGACAACTGATCCAAGCTCAAAGGGGCTCACAAACTTCAGACCGACAGCTGTGGAACCTGCATGGGACCAGACTAGACCCTCTGCATATGGGAGACAGTTGTGTAGCTGGGTCTCTCTGAGGGGCCCCTGGCAGTGTGATCAGGATCTATCCCTGGTGCAGAAGCTAGCTTTCTAGATCCCATTACCTATGGTCGGACACCTTGCTCCCCCTTGATGCAGTGGTGGTGGTGGTGGGCTTGGTCCTGCCTCAACCAAATGTACCAGGCTTAGCTGTCCTCACATGGAGGAGAACTTATCCTGTTAGGGGAGGGGGATAAAGGGTGGCTGGGAGGGAGGTGAGGGAGCAGGAGGAGGGATGAGAGGAGGATCTGTGGTTGGTATATAAAATGAATAAAAAATTAAAAAAAAAAGAATGGCCTGGATCACCTACTGTGTGTGGACGATATGCTGTGCCCTGGGGACCATTGGGAAGAAACTGCCCCTGGCAGGTGACAGAAGCCTCTTCTCTTTCAGTTGTTGGGAGTCTGTGACTGCTCTCTCATGGGACCAGCCAATGTCCACCTTGTCTCGGGATCATTTTCCTGTGTCGTGTGACCAGGTCATGCTCTACCTCAGTGTGTGCTCTGTGGTCAGTCTGCAAGGTGCAGAGTCCTTTAAGGTGTGACTGGGGAGGTGGCAGGGTCTCGGGGCTGGGTCTGCAGGGCTTCATCATCTGCCTGCACTGTCTGG
This sequence comes from Peromyscus eremicus, assembly GCF_949786415.1. NCBI lineage: Eukaryota > Metazoa > Chordata > Mammalia > Rodentia > Cricetidae > Peromyscus > Peromyscus eremicus. The sequence goes on from NC_081417.1 coordinate 142,370,108, forward strand.
ATTGAAGCTGGGTCAGTTTCTCACAAGGACCGTCTCACTCTCCATTCTCAGGTGATGACATGGAGGCCCACAGAGGCAAAGGCACCTTGTTCCGGGTCACAAAGTGGCCACATGTCCCTTCAGGGGTCAGCAGTGTGTCATGGGCATGGACAGAACACAGCTTCAGAGGTTGGGGACAGGTACTGGGTCAGCCATGGGGGTGGCTGTCCTTCTTGTGCCCTTGCACCTCTTAGCGCTCAGCCTAGATCAGAGGCTCCTGTATGGCTGAAACAAGAGCAAAGTTAGGCAGGACCACACAGGCCCAGTGCCTTATCAAGGGTAGTAGATGTCAAGCGGGCCCCACCCTGCCTTCCTTGCCTAGGAATGGGGGCTTGTGTCTAGACTCACACCCCACCTCCTGGCTCCACCTTCACTCACTTTATGGTGCCACCTTGGGTCATCCTGCCCCTCTGCAAGTCTATTTTTTTTCTCTCTGTAAAATGACTGTTTGGGGGATAGGAACACTGTACACGTGTGTCCCAAGTACGCTGGACATGCTCAGGGGGTTCCAGCCTATCCCAGCATGAGCTATAGAGCTCGCCAACCTCATCCTGCTCAGATCCCATGCAACAGTTTTAATGGTTTCTCTAGAACCCTTGAGCCCTGGATCCACTTGAGCCAAATAAGGAATGCAAAAGCAATCATCCCTCACTCCATGCTGCTCTCATTGGTTGTGAACAGGTGGTTTTTCTGGGCCCTGCTAGGGGAGCCTTAACTGAATCACTGACTCCCCCATAGTGACACACGCTGGGAGGTTAATTCAAATTTAACTGCAGTGGGAATTCCTCACTAGGACACTCCCGGGGCTGATTGGAAGAGATGGCATCATGGAGGAGGGGGGCTGTTAAACACAGGAGATACCATGAATGTAAGAGGTGATCTCCTATGGCCAGGGACAACTTTCAGAGGACCACGCAGACTCCTTAGTGCGACATGCTTCACAGGGTCTGACCAGACAGCCGAGGAATACTGGGAACACTCCCCGTGCGTACTCATTCTCTTTCCCTTCTCTCTCAATGAATATTTAGCAGCCATCTCTCTCTCAGGGCACGAGGTTGGCAACGGGGATTCAGAAGTAAATGGGGACATCAGAAGATGTCCCTGAGATACCTACAGTTTTGACAGGATAGTAGATGTCAGAAAAGAAGAGGAAGGCCTCCTGTGGAGGAGAAGAGAGCCCAGCCAGCCTTGGCCACCTCCCACTTCAGGATGGCCCCGCACTGGAATGAGGGCAGGGGGTCCCAGGAGTCAGTGACCCCCACTTACCAGCAACCACTGCACTAGCTTCATGCAATCTTCCAGAGCCTCCTGCCCACGTGCCCTGCAGGAGCCGGCCTGAGAACCCTTAGCTGCCCGTGCCACAGCCCTGCCAGTGAGAAGTCTTGTGCTCAAACTTTCTTTTGACGGTTTCAGTCTCCCAGAGCAGCTGTTCTGAACACTGGCTTCATCCTTAAATGGAAGTCTGTGTGTGTTCTCACTTTCTTTCCTGCTCTAAACCCCTCTCGTCTTCCCCTCAAGCCAATATGTCAGCACAATCTGTCCCCTTACACAGGAACCATCAAGCAGTATTCCAACGCGTGTAACCAGCTTGCTGGCCTTGTATCTGCCTAGCGAGGCTGTGCAGTGTGTGGCTTGGGCCTTGCCATGAATCTGTGCACCCAGCAGCTCTGCACCCAACATGCCCACAAGATGAGAAGTAGCATTAGGCAGACACATGGGACTAAGAAGCATGACTGTGTCCCAGCCTTGTGGTGCATAGCTGTGACCCCCAGAGTGCTATTTACCTGGCAAAGTCCATGTTTCCTTTTTATTAAAGGGGAACAGGGATGGTGTCCACCAAATATCAGAAGCGCTAAAGCTCAGGCAGGACCTGGCTGCAGACTCCCATTGAGGAGGCTCCCATCCCATCCAGGTCTCTGCCAGCTGAGAGAGCCCAGATCACAGAGCCACTGGAGGGGTTGGCATCACCCAGTGTCTGCAAAACCACCACCCAGGGAAGGGAGAGATTACACCCCCTAGGAGAACCCACACTTGGAGAATGTGAGCCCCTCCCCCAGACTTCCTGCAATTCTGAGCTAACAGGAGGTAATTAAATGGTCCATAGTTTTCTTTCACGTGCTTCAGTAAATGTCGCCTATGAAACCAACAGGCATTTTCCGTACTTAATGCGTGATAACTAGTCTCATAAATCCAAATTATCCCTGTAAATCTAAATTAAATGCCCAGGTTTAATGTATTCGGGACGCCTAATTAATAAAGTGCCGGCCATGACCATCCCTAACTTCTTGCTCCGAGCTTTTGTCTTCAGCAGGGGGCGTTTCTGAGCTGTGTTTGGGTTGGAGCGGGGAGCCCACGGCTTCCTACTGCTCAGGTTCAAGGTTAAACCCATCCACACAGCTGTCAAGGTTCTCTGGCGGCCTCTGCACTTGACCCTCTGTCTTTTCAGTCCTTGATCACTCCATCCCCTCAAAGGTCTGTCTGGTTCACGGGGACCTTTTCAGTCCCGCTGATATGTCCTGTTCCCTCTGTCTCTCCTAGGCCTTTGTTCCTGACAGCCCATCTGCCCTCTAAATTACGTCCAGATGTGACGCCTGGAGCTGTAGCAGCCATTTCATGACTATGAGGCTTCAAACCCGAGGACATGAAGACACACATATCGAAGATGTCAGGACAGGATGAACCTGGATCCTGTTCAGTGTTAGGAACCCTTAACCCACAGCCAAGAATGACCATATCTGAATCTCTTTGCAGGCAAGAGAAACAAAACAAATCAACACACGAGTGCACACACGAACCCCCTGCATTTTTCAAGCTAAAGTCTGTTAGACTCTCGGTCTCTTGTAGTCGGAACTGAATTCTCCATCGACTACTTGGGTAACCTTGGGTTAAGCATGAGCCTATCCAAGGTTTCTGTATGCAAGGGGGTACATCGCAGTAAAGAACCTGCCCACGTGGCCATTCCATTATCAGAGTGGGAGGTTTTTATTGTGAATAAGAGAGAACAGCCAGAGCCATCAGAGGGGTCCGCCACGGCTACCTCTCGGGGACAGGGAGAGGACCAGAGAGAAAAGAAGGGCAGACTGGCAGTTGTCAGGGATACATGGGAGCAGAAAGGACAGGAAAACTGGTGGGAGAGTCCTGCCAGTAATGATGGGTTGTGCTCCGAAGGGGGGGGACAGGTTAACTGGAACAGTCTGGGAACCAGCATGGGGCTCTGAGACTTGTCTGAGTTTATACAGTGCTAGATGTCCTCTCCAGAGACTGGGAGGACTGTAGGAGAGGATAAAAAAGTGATGGTTTTTCCTTGCAAACAGAAACCCACTTTGCAAGCTTTCTGAGGAGTGCTGAGTATTAACTGGGTCAGAGTTCAGCCTAAGTTGAGCCCAAATTGTCATTTTGGGGGGCTGGGACCTGACACTGTCTACTTCTCATACTATGACCTCTTCATCCGTCAGTGTGGAGCTGATGGTCCACCCAGCTGAAAAGATGGAGGATATTTGTGGGAGGTCAGAGCAGAGCAGAAAGACATATGGTGGATGCCTGGGTCCACTTAGAAAATGCAAAGCCTGTGCAAGCTGCCCACCTCCCTAAGTGTGGCTTCCTGATCTGTGATCCCTGAGGGAGAGGCTGAAATGCCTTTGGTCCAAGCAAGGTCCAGGACAGTAAGAGAGTGTACTTACCCGGTATTTTTCCAGAATTGAGCCTGTGCCAACCTCACACAAGCCCTTGGTGTTAACTGTGGTTCGTGGTTCTTCTACTCTCCAGTAAGAACACCTATACTAGCCAGGCAGTGGTGGCACGCCTTTAATCCCAGCACTCGGGAGGCAGAGCTAGGCGGATCTCTACAAGTTCGAGGTCAGCCTGGTCTACAGAGTGAGATCCACGACAGGCACCAAAGCTACACAGAGAAACCCTGTCTCAAAAAAAATCTATACTAACATGCCCCACTTTGCAGGTTTGTAAGAACCTAGTACAGCCAGGAGCAATGGTGTACGCCTTTATTACCAGCAACTGGGAGGCAGAGGCAGAGGCAGACGCAGGCAGGTCTCTACGAGTTCCAGACTGGTGTGCATAATGAGCCAAGGCTACATAGTGAGACCCTGGATAAAAAGCAAAACCAAAACAAATACACCAAAGGAACCTGGCACAGAGAGGTTCTGTCAGTGGCCTAAGACACATGGCTAGTGTGTGGCGAACACAAAGCGTGAAGCAGGCACAGAGTAACAGAGCTCACCCTGCGATACTGGCCTGGCATGTGGAAGGCGGATGCCTAGGCTGTGGCCTCTGAATGGACCCAGTGATTAGGGTGCAGAAGTGCCCTCAGCCTTCCAGTCCACTTTCTCACACTGTCATCTGGTAAGGGGCCCCTGAGGCCCCCAGGAGTCCAGTGGTCAGCAGGGGGTTCCTATGTCTAACTCTCAAAACCTCCCACACTCCTCCGCGGTGCAGAATCTCCACCAGGCTCCGGACCCCACAGAGCTCAGCGTGCCTCACACGGCAGACACTCTCTTGGCTCCCTCTGCTAATTCATTTGCTCCTATGTTAACTTTTATTACTTATTGATTTTCCTCCAGCCTCCCTCGGGTATCTCCATGTTTATCTGCTTAGCTTAGTGGAAGCCACTCAATGGGAAAGGCAGAATGTGGTATTCTGTGACTACAGATGGGTACCCATACTAATGGGACCAGCACCCACCCATCACTCTAACTATCACTGCTGAGCTAAGGAAGCCCAAGGAGTGGGGCCCACATCTGCTCCCATAGAAGGGATCAGCAGTGAGCTGGACCTTTGCATGATGTTTGGTGAGGATCTTGGGTCTGGAGCAAGAATAGGAGTGTCCTCTAGGGTGACCAGCTTCCGGAGGGGACATGCTGGGTCAGGTCTGAGGTGAGGAAAAAGAAGATGGAGGGGAGCCTTGGCAATGGTCACAGAGGATGATGGTCTAGGGGACAAGGAGGACACTGGAGGTCAGGCCCAAGGCGATGCTGGTAGGCCCTGTACTGAACACACTGCCCTTGGGGGAGGGGGTTGGCTACAGAACTGCAATCATCGTCTTCACAGGACGCCAACATTTTGTGATCAAAAAGAGTTGGAGCTGATGGGAGATTAGGGAGAAATGTCAGTCTCCTGGCCCAGAAAGGAGGCATCTTTGGGCGCTCTGGAAGTGTGAGCTGATCCAGGCCAACAATGGCAGTGACTGTGGGGATGAAACCTCAGTCTAAGGTTGGCACTGATCCCAGGGGCAGCGCCTGCCTGCTGTGGAGAAGCACCCCATGAAGAAGCCAGTAGTTCATGGTGCAGGACACTTGGGGGCCAGGTTCTGAGCTTCCACACGAAGAGAGGCCTTTGCCTCATCCCCAGGGGAAGTTGGATACAGAAGTGGGACAGAGCCTGTCAGATCCAAGTCTGCATGAAGCCCCTGTGCGGTGGGTCTCCAAAGCACTGGGGCCATGTGATGGGGAAAGACTGAGCTTTCCCACAGGGTACCACCTGCCCCCTCCTCTGCAAAGATGCTATTAATGAAGCGCTGATGGAAAGTGGGTGTGGGCTTCAGCTTGGGGTAAAATGGACTAGAGCTTATCATTGCCAATTTGCTCTTCAGAGTGGCCTCAAAACATAGTGACATAAATCAAAATTTAAAAATATCTATGCGCCACAAGGATAGGATCGACAGAGTGGGAAAGCAGTGCAGGGAATGGAGGGAGATAGTCTCAAGTTATGTCTGATGTAGGTTAATTTTCACAACAAGTAACGATATAATGTAACAACAACAACAATGAAGATTCCAGATGTTGCAAAACGGAAAAGTCTTGGAGAAACACGCTTCCAAAGGAAACAAAAGAGTCTGTTTTCCAGCGTCCTGGGAGCCCTTGGACAAACTCTTTTCCCTTTCTGGTACATATCTTGTCATACTCTTTTCAACAGAAACTAGAAAGACCAACAACAACCTCCCAGGTGTGGTGAGAATCAGATGCCTTAAGCACTCCCAGTGCCGGCCTTATGGGTGCTGATAACTGGGATTATCCTTTATACCCTGTGTCCCTCCTGTGATGATGCTTTAATTGTCAACTTGACACAGCACAGAATCACCTTGGAAGAGAGTCTTCAAGATGGATTGTCCAGATCAGATGGGTTTGTGGGTGAGTTTATGGAGGATTGTCTTGATTGCATTAATTCAGATGGGAAGACTCAGCCCAGTATGGGTGGCATCATTCCCTAAGCGGGGGACTCTAAATTGCACAAGAGTAGACAAAGTGGGCTGAGTACCAGCTTGCGGGCATCAATTACTTCTCTGCTCTCAACTATGTGTGCACTGTGACCATGTGCTTCAAGTCCTTGTCAATGTGACTTTGCTGAACATGGACTGTATCCTGGAACTGAGAGCCAAATAAGCCCTCTCTCCCTTAAGTTGCTTTTGTCAGGGTATTTTATAACAGCCACAGGAATGAAACTAAGACAGCATGCATGCTAGACACAGTCCCCTTTCCTCCTTCCTCCCGAGGCAGTTGATCATTCCCTTGAACACTTTTGACTTGTAGAAAGTTCTAGAATTTCCCCTCCCTCTCTTGTAACATAGGAAAGAAACCAAGGCACAGAAACCTAGGCGAGGGAGCTTCCAGAAGGAGGGTGTGATCTCAAGAGTCAGATGTACCAAAGAAGTCATGGGCCACAAGGACAGAGACATGTCCACAGGATACAAGGTTCTTTGTAACTTTGTCACAATGTTACAACAAGAAGAGATATAGGAGCCAGGGGTTAGCTGCGAAGGGCCCCAGAATTCAGGAGGTTGTGGCCTTGGTTTTTTTTCTTTTTTGCATTAAATCTTGGAACCTTCCCATTGTGGGGGTAACAGTATGTTGAAAGGGATGAAGTGTGTGGGTCAGAGGGTCCTGGACACAGCAAGGCTGGCCTCTGAAGGACAGATGTGCTTTCGCCATCAGGGCAGCCAAGTGGGCATGGGGGTCCAGGGGGTGCATCTCATGCACCTGACAGCCAGGATGGGTTCCAGCCCTGCTGGTACACACTGAATGCACTGCCAGCTCTTGGGGCTCCTGCTCTGAAGCACAGACCCTTTGTGATGTTGGCCGTGTCTCCTAGGTCATATCAAGGTTCAGCAGTCTCTCTTCCAGGCACGCACACCCCCCACACACACACACACCAGGCATCTTGAATTCGCCCATTAAAGGAGGTCTGCGAGATTAGAGGGAAGGGTGCCAGCTCTGCCCCCCCCACATCTGCTCCCCCACATCTCCAAGAAAGTGAGCCTTGATTCTGTAGAGCCCCTGACCAGCGGGTTCCCATGTATCATATCTGCTTCCTGCCCACCTGGACTTCTACTTGGCAAACCTTGCTCTCCCCTAAAGAATTCTTATGTCTGAAAATATCTTCCCCTTTCTCTGATTCTCTGCATATTACATCGCTGTTTTATAAACGAAGGAAAGGTGGCTCAGAGACGTTAAGTGATTTGGCTATAGGCCGCACAGCAGAGTGGAGGTTGGGGGTGGGGTAGGGAAGTTTCCTCAAGCAGAAGCTCCATCAGGGTCTAGAGGTTGAGCTGTTGTGCTCAGCAAACAGGGGGTACTTTGGGGTCTGATCCTAGTTTGATCCTGGTTCCCTTGACCAGCTGTGACAGCACTAGGTCATAGGTCATCTGATGAGTAAATGAGATGACATGCTTCAGGCTGTAGCAAGGTCTGGGCACATAGAAAGCACCCACCTTACCTACATGTTGTCCACACATGCCCTGCCCACCTTACCTACATGCTGGGCACATAGAAAGCGCCCACCTTACCTACGTGCTGTCCACACACGCCCTACCCTTGCTGGGCCATGCCCAATGGTTTTCCCCTCCCATCCTCTCTTCTCTCCCTCTCTATCCCAGCCCTAAAGTCCTCTTCAAGCACCCTGTTCTTCTCTCCTTGCTCCCGCTCACTTTGATCCTCTGGCAGCCGGCAGAGTAGGCGGCAAGATGCTGGCGTTCACCCCAGGCTCAGATCCTCTCCCTTCCCTTGTGATGGTGTTTTTGGTAGATCCTCTCAGCAGGTTTCAGCTTCCACATCCACAGGACGGGGTGGTGCTCGGCAGCCCATGAGCCTGTTATGTTCCTGTGAACCAGCAGGGTGCCAGAGCTTTGCCAAGCTACCCTGTGCCACCCTACATGGGCTCTGTTCCAGCCAGCCTGTTTTTGCTTCTTGGTCCCAGCACCTTGGAGGAAAACTTGTGTTCCTTCCAATGTTTCTGCACGTACAAGCTGTTCGGGGTGGGTGTGGTGGCACACACCTGTAACCCAGCACTTAGGAGGCCAAGGCAGAAGGATCCCGAGTTGGAGGCTAACCTGAACTACATAGTAAAATCCTGTCTCGAACAATAACATCCCTCCATCAGGAAGAGGTGGTGAGGTAAGCAGCCTGTGGAAGTGCCCAGTCTGCCTGCTGGGTGAGGCATCTAACTCAGAACCTGGCATACAGACAGGAGAGGAAACCATGGCTGTAGCCACACAGTGGGGCCCTGCAGAGGGAGGGCTTGAACCTGCCCATCCCCCACCCCCACACTCACACACATACATTCACCCCTCTCTGTGCCGATGGGGAGTGGGACTGGGGTGTCAGCATTCAGCAGCCTGGGACAGAGGCCACTGGTGCTTCCTTGGCTCCTTCTGCCTGGCCCTTCACCACTGCCCAGGCGACCCATCATTTTTTGTGGTTACAATTCCTTCTGAGTCCAGGAGTAAAGCGGGAAGTGATTCATTCTCTTTCCTAGCCAATGTACACAAAGGCACATTATTAATATTTACTCAGAGGCTTCGCCAAGGACCACAAGCACAAAGCGTGGATGGGGAAGGAAGGGGAAGCGCATCCATTAGCTCTGCCACCTGCCTGTACCTGGGACACAGGGACCTGAGAGCACTCCACCTGGCCCAGCCCCAGAGCAAACAGAAGATTCTCCTGCTGTGCCCCAGCAAGGTCATGGCAGAAGAGAGTGGAATCTGGACAGGAGACCAGGGCGGAGCCTTGGGGCCTTTCTCTGCAAATGAGGAAATAATACTAGCCCAGGCCAGTATGAGGAAGGCCCAACAGGCCTGCCCCAGCATCTGGCCAGGAGCAGACCCCATAGATAATATCAACAGGCCCTGGGAGTACAGGGAGGCCTCTGTACCCTGCCCTGCCCCATTTCCCAGTGTGCTTTGCGATGGTTCCAGGGCCCCTTACTGTGAGAAGCAGGAAGCCTAAGTTAATGAAAGCCAGGCCTGGAAGGGATCAGTTACTTTGGCACAGGAAAAGAGATTTTTTTTTTCCATCCCTTTGTCAATTGGCTTAGTGGGGCCAGGCATCACCTACCCTGGCCTGCTTTCTCTCAGAAGCCCCCAACCCCAGATTCCCCTCCTAGGCTCACAACCCCCTACCCCATCTGCAGCCCTCTGCGTGTGGCTGCCGGAGGAGCGATGAAGTCCAGATGGCCTTTCCTACCTGGTGGACCCGCGCTGACAGCTGCTGCTGCTTGCACACTCACTGCAGATCCCTTGCTCCCCTTCATGCCCTGCTCTCAGCGATTCCCGACTGCCTCTGCCAGGGAGTTTATTAAAGACTTTATTAAATTGTTCTGCCCTGGCCTGCAAACTGTCTCTCTCGGTGATGAAAAAAAAAAAATACCAAGACCCCAAAAAGCCGAGGAAAATCCTGCGTGCCTGCAGCTCACAAACGATGGGCATGGGCCTTGTGGTGACTCGTGTGTTCCTGTCCCTTCTGTGGACTCTATGGGAGAGGAGGGAATAGGGCACTGGAATGGAGGCCTGCGGCCTGCGGGTTAGAACAGGGATGCAGCCTGCCTGGTGCAAAGCGCTGTGGAGAGTTTCAGAGGCAGGTGAGGACAGCGTGGCCACTCACAGCACCGGTAGGAGATGAACTCCAGGGCCAGTGGGAGGGACAAACGGACAAGCAGACTCCAGTTGTGTTCGGGGAACAGGCAAGGCAGCAGAAATTTCTCAGGCTCATTCAAGGGATTCTGAATCTGGGAGCGGCAGTCAGGAAGGCTTCCTGGAGGAGGAGGTGTGCCTGTGATCTGAGAAGGCTGTGGTCCTGGCACTTTGCCTCTGGGAAGAACAGTTGCTATGGGAGGTGAAGATGGGGCTGGTACTGATGCCATATTCAAGCCAGAAGAGCCAGGCAACTGCCCTAAAGCTGGGAGACTGTGTGGTTTCACTGTGATGGCAGGCAGGCAGACTCTCCAGATCTCGGCCTCTCTTTGTGTGTGTGTGTGTGTGTGTGTGTGTGTGTGTGTGTGTGTGTGTGTGTGTGTGTGTCTGTCTGTATGTCTGTATGTGTCTGTGTCTCTGTGTGTACATCTGCTTAGGGACTGAAAGGTGACTGTAGACAGCTTAACCAAGGTGGTACAAGGTTTCTAGCCCTGCATAAGGCTGAGGGGAGTAAAGACATCAAACCTGCAGAGAGAGAAATAAAGGGCAAGAGCAAAGCCCAGGTTCTTCAGTCTCTCTTCAACCCCCCTCCAGCCCCGTGCTCCCTCCAACCCCACCCTGGAGACCAGTGTCCTTGTACCAACCCCACGTCCTCTTGGGCTGAGCAGCTGTGATAACTGAGGCACAGGAAGCCCTGGTCTGCTAACAAGGAGGCGCTTCCGGGCAGTTGAGAGGGTCAGCGGACCTCAGAGAGACCACGCCCTTTGCAGCAGTGCGGATAGGGCCTGTCCCAGTGGAAGCCCAGGGCCCCTGTGCCCAGGAACTGATGCTTCCTCCACCCTGTCCTAAGTGTAACTTCCCTCCCTCCACCTCCCAGCTCCAAGCCCGGCCTACAGGCCCAGCGGCACTTGCGAGAGCCTACAGCGCCACCTACAGGCTAGAGCTGGTACCGCCAAGGCTTAATCCCAGTTTTCTTTCGGCCTCTCAGACAGGGTCGGGGTGGGAGGGTTTAGCCCTGGAACATCTCAGGCTCCACCTCATTGGCTACAGCTTGAGGCCATGCCACTTCCTGCCTGAGCAGCATCAATACTAGCTGCCTCTGTTCCTCTGACAACCTCATTACCTGCTGCACCTGCTCCCCTCAGGACCAGGACCCGAAGAATTTAATATACTGCTTTCCCTTTTCAACTAAGCTCCCAGGCCGCCCAAGAATGCCAGGCCTGGGAGGGCACCCCCAGGAACCTTGGCTCCATCCTGCAGATAGGAAGGAGTGAGGGGCTGTGTGCTCGGCTTCCAGAAACCCACCCTGCACAGCCTGGCTCTGGAGCAAAGAACTCAGATAGAAAGACCCATTGGGTGGCAGTTCACTAGCTGGGCAATGAAGGATGTGGCAGGGAAGGTGCCAGGTCTCAGGAACCTAGAAAAGGCCCTGGAAGACAGGGGAGGGGGACTGTAGGGGCCCAAGGAGGAGGAGAAAATGTACTGCCTCTCCAGGGGGCAGGAGCTGCACAGAGGATGATGGGAAAGGCATCTGGGCAGGGAGACAGAGCAGGGCATTCTTGAGAGGGAGGCTGGGGCTGTCAATGATCGTGAGGGATGAGGGGCTTAGGTTGGGGAGTTCAAAGGTCAGTCTAGAGGGGGCTTTGATGACACCCTGGGAGGCTTAGGGAGATATAACAGTGGCATTGATGTCACAGTAGCAGCTGTTACAGGACAGTTTGGGGAATAACTGAGACCCCCTTTCTGCTGATTTGAAGAGATGAGATGAACAGGGTTATAGTTATCTCTGCCTTACAGACACAAGGGCAAAGAAGCCGTCCCTTGCCCTAGGTCATTGTGAGGAAAGGAGGCCAGGTGGGTGACATCTTGGTCCTGGGCTGAGATGTCATCTGGAGTGCCACTCATTCCCGGAACGAATGTCTACTGCTGTGGGTCCAGACTTGTTCTTGGCCCTCAAGAAGCTGGCATTTCAGTGGTGGCTGGTGAGCCGCGGAAAGCCAGGAAAAGAGGAGCTGGGAAAGACCGCTTTGGACATTCGGTACCATGAAGGAAACAGAAGAGAGCTCTGGGACTGGCATGGGGGCAGTGGGAAGGGATGTCAGAGTCCCTCATGCAGTAGGACCACCTGCCACAACCCCAGCAGTGCCCCTAAAGCCCTCCTGCACACTGCTGGCCTGCAGTAGGTGCTTCCTGAGAGCCCACCTCCCCCTATAGACCTTTTTCCTCTGGGTTAGCAGCCTGCTGCTCCAAACACCGGTCTCTAACACCTTTCTTGAGGACATCTCAAATTAATGGGCCCAGAATAGCAAGAGTTTTGGCTTCCCCAGCCTGCCTCCAGGGCCAGGGGGGTGGAGACAGACAGCTCAGGCTCTCGGAAATATAGCCTTGACCTGCTGGCTCGCTCTAGGGAAAGGAGGAAGTGTTCTACCGCCCGCTGCTTGGCTTTAAATAACTCCCTGTGTTTCCCATAAAATATTAGACACAGGGAATCTTAAAGCAACCGTCTTAGATCCTGAGACTTAGCACCAGATTATAGGCTCGAAGGCTCCCAGTATCACGGTACGTTAGGAATGCAGGACCTCATATTTATGGCATCATTAAATTATGGATTCAGAATTAAAAAACCAAGTTCTCAGACAACTCAGGACCCTGGGATTTTAGAACCTAAGAGTTAGAGAAATTTCAACACCAACCTTTGGCTCCATCATTTGCTAGCTGATGTCACCAGGCCTGAGCTGAATCTTTCTGTGCCTCAGTTTCCTTTTCTGTTAAAAGAAAAAAAGAAATGATGCTAGTTTCCACCTGAGAGGGCTCGTGGAAGGGTTTGCTACATAGCCATGTGCAGAGCCAGCTCCAGGCATAAGGTAAGCTGTGAGCTGCACAGCCCTCAAAGCTCTTACAATGAACTTCATACACTTGCCCTAATAACCCAACTTAGCCTGTCCCTCTGTTCCCCAGGTTCTGTGTAGGAGGCTTCCCAAGCCAGTCTGCATGCTCTCCTGTCATGAGACCTCCTCATAACACAAGACACAACCTTCTACCCCAAGGCTCATGGTTCCTCCACACTTCCTGCCTCTTTTGTTCCAATGATGCTGCCTGGTCACATAACCATCTTTCAATCCTCAACTCCAACAGCTCCGGGGAATGAGCTTTTCCTCCCAGGTGGCCTGGTGGACCTCTCTCCCATTTCTCCACTCATTACCTCTGACCTCCCCCAACTCCCAGCTTTGCTGGAAGCTTTTGTCCTTGTTCTGTGGGTAGAAGCATCCATTCTCCAGATGTCAGAGGGGAGGATAACACATGTGGCTTGCACAGCAGCTGGCCAGTGGCATTGCCTGGGAGGTCCTGACTCACTGCCTTTAGGGTTCTGTTATTTCTCTTTCCTTGACCTCCAGGCTTCTACCACTGAAGTTCCGAGAGTTTGAAGGACCAGGCATCTGGAGCCAGGCAGAGGCAGGCAGCAAAGACAGCCAAGGGAGTCAGCCACTGAGATGCCAGGCCTCAAGCCTCACCCTGGAAGGACAAGCAGAGAATGGGGCTTTCATGTTGGGAAGAGAGCACAGGTTGGCAGCATCTCAGGAGGGAAGAGACAGCCTTGATCCAAATCCCCTCATATGCCACGCCCACTTTCTATCTCCATGCCAGGCCCCATGACCTGTCCTCTGCTGGTGTCCCTCCTGTCATGGATGCCTCCTCCCTCACCCATCCTTCCATCAATGCCCTCTTCTCTATGGGCCCCTAAATAAGCAGATTTCCCCTCTCAGCTTTCCTGCCTATGTTCCCACCCTGGCTGTTGTACTCAGGGGTTTCACCGCCCCCCCAAAACCTCACACTGTGAGCAAGCAGCTCCTTCTACAATCAAACCAAAGATCTGAAGATCTGACGTTAAATCTGTGTTTATGTAACTGTGTAAGAGCCAAGCAGAGCAGAAAGTGACTAGTTGACAATGTTGCATTTTGCAGACATTTAATTGAACATGTACCCGTTTCGGTGTGGCAGCTTTCTGATGGAGTTTGAATCCTGGGACTTTTTTCAGCCCTTAAACACTGCATGGGACCTTAAGGGCTCTGAGGCTCTGCCAGCAAGCCCAATGCAAGGACCAGAATGGACCAGAACGGACCAGAATGTCCCCACTCACGCCTCCTCTCTCTCAGTGTCTGCTTGCCTCTCTTCCATTTCTAGAACCCCCAGCTGATGTGGTCAGCATCCATCTATCTGCTGGGCTTCTTCGGGGTGAGGGGGTACATCTTCACCTTGTCATTTTAGATGTCCTATGTGCTGCGCCCACAGCAAGGCCTGGACAAGGTTTGCTCTAGGGTAGTCTTCCCCTCCAAGTCAGGATGGTCCAGGAGACGTGGGAGACAGCAGACAAGAAAGTCTAGACCGAGCCTCCCACCCTTCCTGGCCATGCTGTGCTCCTATAACGGAACACCCGAGGCTGAGGAACTCACAGCAAACAGAGTCCTGTCTTCTCACAGTACGGGAGGCTGACAAGCCCAAGCCCAAGGTAGAACATCTAGGGAGGGTCTTCTTGCCATCCATGATGGGAGGCAAGAAGCAGACAGAAAGCCCACTCCATAAGCCCTTCTATCAAAGCTTGAAACCCACCTGTGAGGAGGTAACCCACTCAGCCTAGTCACCCCTTCAGAGTCTCGTTTCTCAACACCAGTACATTCCACTGCATGTAAACATGGATTACGGAGGGGACAAACCTTCCAACCCCGTTTGCAGGAGAGTGGACATTTAGCGGCAGCGTGGCTGTCAGGACATGGGTCGGGGTGTCCTAAAGCCACATTCTATCTATCCCCAAGGGTAGCTCCCGTCCCCCATAAACTAATGTCTACATAACTTGTTTCCTGTTCCGTGAACTTTCCCACTTCCATTTTATACCCCACCTCCTGTCACTCTGCCCCCAAGGCTGGCTTCAGGACCCTTGAAAAACAGCAAGCTGGACAGCAGCTCCTCCCCGGCTGTTCCTGTATCGCTCCCTGACTTCATCCTCATCTCTGATCAAGTGTCTCCCTCAGCCATCCTTTTAAAGGATGCTGTTCTCCCAGTGGGGTCCACCCAGAGTGCTTAGCTGAAGGTTTGGGGAGGGAGCCTAGGCTCAGGGAAATGTCATTGGGAAGGAGAGCCGGGGGATGTGCTGAGCACCTGCTGTGTGAGCACCTGCTGTGTGAGCACCTGCTGTATGAGCACCTGCTGTATGAGCACCTGCTGTGTGAGCACCTGCTGTATGAGCACCTGCTGTATGCCAGGCCTTCAACTGGAAATGCACGTGTCAGTTTCCTGACCACCACAGTGTCCCCAGGAGGGGGGCAGGTGCCATCTTCCCCTTTTACAGATGAGGAGACTGAGGCTCAGGGAAGGGAAGGGATCAGAGGTCACACAATTCACAATCGCTAAACCCAGGCCACCTCCCTGTCTCTATTTGCTACCCTGGGACTGGAGGCTTGGGTTGCTTGGCACTAGAGGTGGCATCTGGGACTGTTGAAGAGAATGGCTGAGGGCACACAGATGCTGAGAACATGGTGGCCAGTGTGCATGCAAGGCAGCAATGTGATCCAGGAAGAATTGCTCTGAGATGCCAGGGGAGAGCTGAGAAAGAAGGCTCGAGGTGGACACATGTGCTCACACACATACAAACATACACACATGTATACATAAACATACACTTACATACAAACATACACACATGTATACATAAACATACACTTACATACAAACATACACACATGTATACATAAACATACACTTACATACAAATATACACTTACACATATGTAGACATACGAATATAACACATACACAACATACACACATGCACATACATACACAACAAGTACACATGCACACACACACACACACACACACACACACACACATGCACTGTTTCAGTTGGTTTAAGTTAGAGGACACTAGACACAGGAAAGAACTTGGAACTGGTATCACCCCTGGAGAGCTGTGTGGTCTTTGTAAACATTTCTGAGCCTCCCTCTCCCACCTGTAAAGGAGATCTGAATGTCCTCACTTGCAGAAATGGTGGCCGTGTGTCCCTTAGTGCCACACTTAGGGCTGAGTAGTCAAGAACACAGGCTTTGGAATAATTGTTGCTTACTGGCAGAGGTAATGTTGGATATGAGGCTCAGTGACACACACATGCACACACACACACATACACACACATACACACACGAGCATGCACACACACACACACACTCACACATGCACACACACACATACACACACGAGCATGTGCGCGCGCACGCACACACACACATACACACACGAGCATGTGCGCGCGCGCACACACACACACACACACACACACACACACACGCACACGCACACCCCACAGAGGGGGGCATCCCCTGCTCCCTCAAGCACACTGCATGTACTCCTTCCTCCCTTAGGAGACCTGCCTGGGCTCGCTCTTGCTCTCTCCTGCGGCTGAGGGCGAAGGGCATAGGATGGGCAGGGTGGGCAGGTGTTGGTGAGGCAATGGTGAGTGGGGGAGTTGGGATCCCTGGCTTGTTATGAGTGACCCCACAGCAGTCCCGCTTTGAGCCCAGGCTCTCTCCCTGATCTAATTAGCATCAGGGAGAATTAAAGCACACAGCCCTGAAGTGAGCCAGCTCCCCTGAGGGCATTCCAGAACTAATACTGATTAAATATGAAACGGCTCCTCTCCTCCGGGCCCAGAGTCTATGAAGCCAGAACCAGAGACGGGAGCGTAATTGCTAGCTCTGATTATGCAAGGTGTGCTTTCAAACAAGGAGAGGGAAGGAGGGGGAGAGGGGAGGGAAGGGCAAAAAAGGAAAAGGGAGGGGAAGGAAAAGGACGGAGGAGGGAGAAGGGGAAAGAGAAGAGAGGGAGGGAGGGGAGGGGAGGGGAGAGGGAGGAGACAAAGGAAGGAGCAGAAGGGAAGCAGGGAGGGAAGGAAGGTGCAGAGGAGGGAGGGGACTGGGGGAAGGGAGGGAGGGCGGAGGGAGAGTCTGGGAACCTTGGATGGAGCTCTACCCCCCACCCCCTCCCACCCCCACCCCTGTAAGAAGTCAGGAGCAGCAACCCTCCTTCAGCACAGTGGAAAGGACCAGAGTGAGCCTCTTGATTTCCTCCTTGGCCATTCCTTCAGGTCCATTTTTTCCCCTAAGTGATTTGCTGAGCACCTACTGTGTGCTGAGCATATGTGTAGTGGCTTCTTGAGAAATAAACAAGCCAGACAAGGAGCTCACAAATCAGGGAGTGCCGTGCAGCCCTTCAGGAAAAAGCCTCCCTCTCCCTGCCCCCCCACGGAGACTCCAGCACAGTTCACCTCAGGCCAGCACCACAGAGGCCAGTGAGCAGAGGAAGTCAACCAGGCCGAGCTGCTGGGTGCAGGGAGAACTGGCAAGCGTTCCCTCTGCCGGGAAAGCTCCCCATCTAACACTACCATGGCTCCCCGTCTCCCCTGCTTTAAGTCTTTGCAAAAATATCAACATTAACTATCCCCAATACGCCCATGCCTTCTTCACACTTATTTCCAAGTTATGAACCAGGTACACCTGTTCAGTCTGCACTGTCTCTCTCCAGGGAAGGCCAGCATCCCCAACCTAGAACCTGTCCTTTCTACTGCTGTCTCTGTTTCATCCCCAGCACCTGGCACTAAAGCAGGGACTTATTAACTATCTACCAGACACATGAAGAATGAATGGATGGATGCCTAGACTTTATCCTGGGGGCAAACAGAACTACCACAGGCTCATGAGGTGAGAGACAGTTCTTGCCACATTACAGGCAGGAAGGTCCCTCCTGGAGCCCGATGAGGGAGGTGGGGACCAGTCAGGGAGTTGCTACCAGGGATGGGAAAAGAGTCAATAAATGAAGTAGCATGAGGTTGCTGTACCCTAGGGACTGTGGGAGGCGTGGGACTGGGGCATCAGGAGTTGAAGCCCCTGCAGATTGGTGACCTACTGGGAAGGGAGGCACAGAGCAGTTTCAGGACACAGAGGGATTCAGTCTTTGATAGGCTCTTGGGGGAGGAAGGAGGTCTGGTCACTAGTCACAAAGCCCACCGTCAGCCACAGGATGAGGACTAAGCTGGAAAGTGGCAACCAGAGAGATATGAATGATGCATTAGACCTCAGGGACAGACAAGAGAATCTGCTGTCCTGCACCAAAACCTCCTTTCTCTCCATCAAAACCCAGCAGGGACAGAAGATGCTTGGAAGTGTGACCAGCTGCCACCTCACCTAGTTTGGGTCTGCCTACCTGGCAGGCATCACCCTGGCTGGCTGGCTTGGGGCAGGACACACGCCTGTGGGCAGCCAGCCTTGCACCTATCCCTTCCGAGTGACAGGACTGGGTATGGGGAGGCTCAACCCAGACAGAGGGCTCTGGTTTCTATGGAAACAGGGTGGCTGCACAAGAGTTCCCTGCCAGGATTCAGTATTCATGGACTCATCCACCTGAACTGGGGTGGGTCTCAGTCCTTAGAAGGCCCAGGGAACATGACTCAGGCTCCTGTGGACTGCCTTCCTCTCTGTTCAGAACATGAGTTCAGAGGCCTCAGAATGGCCCAAGAAGAGCCAGACCCAGAGCCTGACGAGGCCAGAGAAGCCTAGAGTTCCTGTGATGGTTAACATCGATTGTAATCTGACAGGCACTAGAATCGCCTCGGGAGAAACTTCTGTGCATGTCTGCCAGGGAGATTCTTTGCTTCCATCAACTGTGACAGGAAGATCCGCCCTAAATGTGGGTGCACCATTCTGTGATTTGGGGTCCTGGGGAAGAATAAAGAAGAGAAATCACCAACATTCATCACACTCCGCTTCTTCGCTGCAGATGTCAGGTGACAGATGCTCACGCTCCTGGCACGTGTCTTCCACAACACGACAGACTGTAGCCCCGGAACTGTGAGCCAATAAATCCTTCCTTCTTAAAGCTGCTTCTGTTGGGCGTTTGGTCACAGAGACAAGTAACTGATGCATGGCCCACAGCCTCTCTTGGGGACAGCTGAGGCACGTGGAGGGTGAGAGGACGCCACACTCCCAGCTGGAGCTTCCCCAAGCCCCAGACTTTGGCCAAACCTTTAGATGGCTGCCAGCCTTTGGGTGGCTTCAGTCATCCCTTCCCTCCACCCAAGCAGGTGGTACCTGACTGTAAATGAACAGTCTTACTAAATAAGAAACACAGAGCCAATTGCAGAGTTAAAAGCCCAAGAGGTCAGAGCAGTAGCTAAGAACTAAAAACCCTTTCTTACCCTACTGCCGCTGCTGTCCTTCCCCTCAGCAAAGAGACCTACTTCCTGTGTGTCTGTCCTTTTATTGACTTTCTGTTCTGCCTTCTTATTGGTTGTAAACCCAACCACATGACCTCCTCGTCACTGCCCATCTATACAGACCTCCAGGTCTTCTAAGGTTGGTATTGAGATTAAAGGCCTGTGTCTCCATGCTGGCTGTATCCTTAAACACACAGAGATCCACCTGACTCTGCCTCCCAAGTGCTGGGATTAAAGGTGTGTGCCACCACTGCCCAGTTTCTGCTATGGCTTACTATTAGCTCTGACCCCCAGGCAACTTTATTTATTAATATACAAATAAAATCACATTTCAGTACAAATAAAATATCACCACACCTGAAAGTCATGTCTGCACAGCCCTGAGCCTTTTGGCTTCCTAAGGCACCCAGGAGACACAAACCATCTAACCCTCCTGCAGACTGTCCACCTTGCAGTGAGGGGCGGGCACAGAAAGGTTTTATTTTTTGTTTTTGTTTTTGTTTTTTTTGGTGTCCGTGGAGTGATAACGATGTAGAAGCTGGGTCGCTGCACCTAGATCCCATGAGTCATCTCGGCTTGTGATCACCATCCCCAAAGTTGCAGGAGCTGCTTGGGTGTATCGAGGAAGCAATGTGAGCACCCTGTGTCTAGGACATTTCCTCAGTAGGGGACTGCCTGGTAGTGGATCCAGCCCTTCTCAGCCTCTGCACAGATCTGGCCCAGAGACTGATAGAGACCCACAGGCCACCAGACTCAGCAGTACACACTATAAATCAAGCTAACAACCTGTTAAATTGAGTAAGTTCTACCCTCCTACCCCAGGGACTCCCTGAACTCTCAAGTGGAATGTGAAGAGCAAAGAAAACTGGCCGTGACCCCTCCCTCCCCCTGACCCCTGACTTCTGACTATCTGGAGGCAGCCTCCTTTGACCTGCCTCTCTCTACCAGTCCAGCCACAGTCCCACACAGTGGGCAACCCTCACCCACACCTGCAGGCCCATGCTCTGTCTGCACCTCATTCCACACAGCTGTGCATCTGGGCTCTAGGATGAGCATTTGAGCATTAACCTCTGAACCACAGGCCGAAGCAGGTCCCAGGCTCAGGTCTAAGCACACAGGAGGCAGATGAGCCCCCAGAAACATAGCAGGAGACACGGGGATGTCAGGGGCAGAGGTGACGTCGGTCAGAACTGGGCAGGGGCAGGACTTCAGAGGGTTAAGAAGGAAAGATTGACAGCAAAGGTGCCAGGGCCGTGCAGAGATGGGACTGGCACTGAAGGGCAGGCTGATGGGAAGATCTCTGTCTTTGCACTTGTCCAGTGGGGAGGCTGTGGCCACTCAGAAGGTGAGAGGACATCGGGAGCTACAGAAGTCCAGGACCAGAAGGCAGCCCAGCTCAGCATCAGCTGAGCTCTGTCCAATCTACGATCAGGATGTGCCAGGCATATTGGATGTACCCCCAATGGATGGGGGCTTGAGAAGTTTGGTAGGAAATGGAGCACTTTGACCATGGGAACATGGGTGAACCCACCAATGGGGATGGACTGCAGAGGGCGACGGGGACAAGAAGCACTACAGGACTGTGGTGGATCTGTAGAGTTGATCTGTTCCTGGCAGGCAGTTGAAGAGCAAGTGGCAGGGGGAGAAGCTCAGCTGACCTCGTCTTCCACCTACTGACCACGCCTACCACTGTCAGTGTCCCATACGTAATACAGAAATCAGAACGGTTCCCCTTCCTTTCCTGGGCAAGTGAAGGTCACCAGGGGTTTCCTTTCCAACTCTAATGAGCGGGACTGTGTCAAGCGATACAACAGCCGTTCAAGAACAGTCACTCTTGCGGGAATGCCGAGGGAAGACCCCCCCCTCACTTCAGCTGGGAGGTGAAGACCCCCTCTTGGAAGGTCAGCCATTGACACTAGCCTTGAAAGGGGGCCATTTCAATGGTCAAAAGCAGGCTTCAGTCCAGAGGGCAGGAGAAGACAGTGTGGTGAGCCTGTGTGCAGGCCACACATCTGGAACCTGTGTGCAGGTCACACATCTGGAGCACCACTGTCACTGGGGCCTGGTTCTCAGGCCTCAGTCAGGAGGGCAAGAGAAGACAGTGCGGTGAGCCTGTGTGCAGGTCACACATCTGGAGCCTGTGTGCAAGTCACACATCTGGAGCACCACTGTCACTGGGGCCTGGTTCTCAGGCCTCAGTCAGGAGGGCAACAGAAAACAGTGCGGTGAGCCTGTGTGCAGGCCACACATCTGGAGCACCACTGTCATTGGGGCCTGGTTCTCAGGCCTCAGTCAGGAGGGCAAGAGAAGACAGTGCGGTGAGCCTGTATGCAGGTCACACATCTGGAGCACCAATGTCACTGGGCGGGTGAGCCTGTGTGCAGGCCACACATCTGGAGCACCACTGTCACTGGGGCCTGGTTCTCAGGCCTCAGTCAGGAGGGCAAGAGAAAACAGTGCGGTGAGCCTGTGTGCAGGTCATACATCTGGAGCACCACTGTCACTGGGGGGTGAGCCTGTGTGCAGATCACACATCTGGAGCACCACTGTCACTGGGGCCTGGTTCTCAGAACAAACGGTGAAGTGGGGAAGACTGGAATGGGAAAAGGGGGCCTTGGAGGGGAGCCAAGGTGAGGAGCGAAGCAAAGATGGATCTGAATGGAAAGGGGGTTGGTAATGAAAGCACTCCCAGAGCTTGTGGCTGGAAGAATGTTGCAGACTAAGGTATGGGCTTAGAATGTGATCTCAAAATCCACAGCCTTGGGCTTCCATGGAGCTTGGATAAGAATAACAATATCGTAATTCCTTAAAGCTTCAGGTTCTAGGGGAATCTTAGAATCTTAGAATAATTGAATCATTGGCTCAGTCCCTGGGTTTATAAACGACAGCAATTTTGAATCTCAGATTGCTCAGAGGTGTCACAACCCAGCCTGCTCTCCCTCCCTCCCTCCCCATGATTTAACAATATACCCCTGCTTAGTCCTCTGCACACAGTGTCCTGCCATCTCCATGGCAACCCTAAGAAGTAGGGACGATCATTTTGCCTGATTTTCCAGATGAAGAAACCGAGGGTCCATGAAGGCAGGCCAGCTGTTGAGGTCATACACCTATGGGCCAGGACCCGCCCAGGTCTCTCGGTCTCCCTTGCTGAGTGTCCACCTGTCCTGTGCACACACCTCCAAAGACAGGGGTCTCATCACCCCTCCCAGAGCCACCTATCTGTCTCAACTTTGGACACATCTCCCCTTCTCAAAGCATCCAACCATTAGTCCCAATGACTTGGGAGACACCTCAGAAGGCAAGCCTTCCCCTGGCCCCCGTATGGAAGGGAAGCTACCACTGAGGTGGGAGAGAAACTTTGCTGGAAAACCCCTGGAGAAAAAGGGGTGAGGGGGTGTGTGTCCCAAGGAAAGGATCAGCCTGAGGCATCGGGACCAGGCCTCTGGAAGACAAATGAGAACCAAGCTCACAACATCAGGCAGTGGGGGTGGGGAGAAACCGTCTACCTCAGAGACACAACCCCACAGTCAGAGTTACGGGGCCTAATGAGACTGGAGTCCTAAGTGCTGAGCCTTTAATTTCTTGGCTCTTCTCCCTGAAAACATATTCTACAAAATGTGCCTGGGCCATCCATCCTCCCAGATGGCTTTTTAAATGAAGCTGTTTGTTACAGGGAAGAAGAGAAGGAGGAACATTTGGAACTGAGCAGCCCCCCTACCCTTACCCCAGGTGGAAGCAACAGGTGGGGAACCACAAGAGAGAGGGACCTGCAGGGAGATCTGTGACCCCCAAAATCCCAGTCTCCAGGACAGGAAGACCCAGCTCAGGTCAGGACCAGGATCCCCACGACAGTCAGAGGCCTTATATCCAGCTGCTGCCTGATGGGGTGAGGGAGTCAGGAAAGAGGGCATCTAGATGTTTCCATGTATCTAGATCATTTATTATTTATTTGACCTTCTCCAACTCCTGTTCTCGGCTGCTAAGAGTATGAAATGGTAGAGCCACTTTGAATGTGAGCTGGCAGTTTCTCGCAGAGTTTATCATAGTCTTACTACACAATCCAGCAATCAGGTCCCCCAAGTACGTACCCAAATGACATGAATGGTTTTGAGCATCAAAGAACCTGCACATGAATGCTGGTATCAGCTCACCAGCAAAATTCAGAATTTGCTAAGAACAGCAAATTTGCTAAGAAAGCAACCCAAGAAATCCTGTGACAGGTGAGTGGATAAATTGTGGTATGTCCACCCACTGGAATATTACTCAGTCATCAAAAAGTGGAAGCCAACAGGTCAGCAAAGATAGATCGATTCCCAAATGACTATGTTAAGGGAAAGAAGATGTTTTGCAAAGGTCGTTATTCTGTGACAAGAATAACAAGAAGGTAAAACCATAGACACATGTACATGCACGGTTAGTGTCTTGCTCTGAGGGGATCTGAAAGCAACAATTCTCCAGTAGCTAAGAGCACATCTAAAACTCAAACCTTGATTCAAATACCATTTTCCAGTAAGAAATATGAGGTGCTAATATGGGGCAGGACATTCTCAAGGTGAGCCTGGGATATCCCTTAGTGCTAGAAAACAAAGACATGCAACCCTCCCAAACAAAAACCATAGTGATGAGGCTGTGGGGCCATGAATGAACCAAACAAAAGAGCTCTCATTGGCCAAGCCTGAAATTATTTAAACAACAAAGTACAGTATTGCTCAAAGCATGAAACAAACATTCAATACTGAAATGATGGGTAGATAGATGATATAGGATGTACCAATTAGATGGCTGAATACATAGAAGACAGATGACTGATAGGTAGCTAGGTGGTCGATACATGGATAAGCAGACAGACTATAGATAGATGACTGAGTGACATATGTATGGGCAGATGGATAGACAGGCAGACAGGTAGGTCAACTTCAATCAATAGACAGATGATTGATACATAGATAGATAGATAGATAGATAGATAGATAGATAGATAGATAGAGAGATAGAGAGATAGAGAGATAGATGATAAATAATAGATTATGGATAGGTAGAAGGTAGATCAGAGTGTATAGATTATACATGAATGATAAATGACATGATTAATAGATATATAGATAGGTAAGAGATAGATGATAGATATACAGATGATTGATAGACAGATAAATAAGTAATAGATGGTAGAAAATAGACGACAGATAATGGATAGATGAGAGATAAATGGATGATAAATGGTTAATAAACTGATTGATAGATAATAGATAAATAGACAATAGATAGAAATAGACAATAAATAGGTAGATAGAAGATAGATTGATAAATACATAGATGGATGGATAGATAGACACATAGATACATAGATATAGAGATAGATGATCTTGCTTACAGGAGAGCTTCTAATATGTGTGCAGGATCTGAAACATCTCCTCCCTCATTCCTGGTATGGTCACCTGTGTCTTCTCAATCCCACCACTGTCCAGGCTGGAGTCTCTTGGGCTGTGCTAATCTCTATCGATTTCTCCATGGCTTCTCTCCCCACTTTTACACTGACACTTTTTTCTTTTTTGCTCCCTACTCGGGATTTTCTCTTCAGTTTCTGGTGTCTTCAGGTGACAGCTGAGGTCACCGATCTGGGACATGCTTTCCTTTCTAACGTGGGCTTTAGTATTCCACGTGTCCCCTAAGAATCACTTTAGCAACTCTCTACCAATTTTGATGTGTTGTTTTCATTTTCTTTCTGTTGGAAATACTTTTTAATTCCCCTTTCGATTTACTCAGTAACACATGGGTAATTTAGAAGCCTGCTGTTTAAGTTTCTAAATATGTTGAGATTTTTTTCAGAGATCTTTCTCTTAGTGATTTATAATTCCATTCTGTTGTAGTTAGAGAAGGTATTTTTCTCCAACTAGACTCTTTTAGATTCATTGAGATACGGTCCATCTTATCTGCACTGAGCTTTGCTGCTGAGAGGAATGTTCCATAAATGTCAATCTGCTGATGCTGTGGGTTGAGTCTTTTTCATCCTATATGATATTTTCAATGGTTAGAGTTCATTGCCAGCTTGGCAGAAGCTAGAATCATCTGGGAGATGAACCTTTGGATTTTCATGTGGGGAATTATCTTGGTTACCTTAACAGAGATGGGAAGATCTGCCTACCATGGGCAGCATCATTTCTTAGCTGGGATCCTGAATTGTATAGAGGAGAGTTCTGAACAATACATGTGTTCATCACTCTCTGTTCATGATGGTGGATGCCAGGTGACTGGCTGCTTCTGGTTCTGAGGCTTTGGCTTCTCTGCGTGGTGGTCTGTACTGAACTGTGAGACAAAATAGACCCTCTCTTCTGTAAGTTACTTTTGTTGGGGTACTTTACCACAGCAACAGCCCTGTTACTAGGCAGCCCTGCCCACTTGTTCGAACAGTGACTGAGGAAGGGGTGTTCCCATCTCAAATGGTAACTGATTTTGTCTAGTTCTCTCGGGTTTCAGCTCACTGGGGTCTGTGAACAGACAGGATTGTGATGTCCCTGAACACACTGGCATTACGGTCTTCCCTACCTCTGGTGATACTGTTTGCTCTGAAATCAGCTACCCCTGATCCTGAACCAGCGACTCCAGCCATCCTTACAAGAGATGGTGAATTTTACCTTGTTGAGCATGAGGCGTTTCATTTTGCTGTGTTCTGGGATGCAGCTAAGCTACTTGGAAGCATTTAGCTCTACTGAAGTTTTGCTTTCAGAATTTCATACGTGAGACAGAAGTAGTCTGGTTCATCTTTCCCCTCCATGGATTCCAAGTTCTGTCTCTGCATAGCTGTTTTCCTCTGGTGCTGTGGGTCATGGATTCCAGATACCTTGGTCTCCTGAAATGCCAGCTTTGTCAGCTCAACTCCAGGCTTGGCTGGGCTTGGAGAGGGGTAAGCCCTGTGGACTGGAAACTCTGGGCTGCATGCCAGGGCAGCTGCGGGCTCACTCCATTTGTTCTCCATCTCTCTTCGTTGCCTGATGTCCCATCTCTGTAAAGTGCTGTTTCATATACTGTCAGCCTCTGTCCCCATGAGTGCCTAATCCAACAGTCAGGAGCGCTGCAGGAGACTGTGGAGGCTAGCCCAGCCCTGGGGCCATCACTACATCCCTCTAAGTTTTAGACTTGAAGACATCTAGACCTAGCTCCAGATACAGGGAATCTCCTTCCTCTCTTGCCAAGCCATCCTTCCCTGTGCGCTCTGAGATGTTGGTGCCTGTGGGGATCCTGGAACCAAGCTCCTACCCGCATCCAAGGAAGAGAGACATCTATTTGAGTGCGTGGTTGGTGGTAACTGCGACAGAGTTTAGAATCTTCTAGGAGACAGGCCACTAGCCTGCCTTGAGTATGTTAATTGATTTGGGAAGATGCATCTTAACTGTGGGCGGGACTCTGGAGAGAGGATCCTGGACTATATAGATGGAGAAAGGTATTGGGCAGCCACAGGCAACCATTCCTCTCTGTTTCCTGACTGTGGCGATGTGACTGACCAGTTGCGTTCACCTCTGCTGCCTTGACTCCCCCCGTCACGACAGACTGCCTTGAACTGTGTGTTATTTACCTTCTGTTGCTGTGATGCAACACCATTCCCAAGCATCTTAGTGAGGGTTTCTATTTCTGTGAAGAGACACCATGACCACAGCAACTCTTATAAAGGAAAGCATTTCATTGGCGTGGCTTACAGTTTCAGAGGTTTAGTCCATTATCATCATGGTGCGATATGGCTGTATGCAGGCAGACATGGTGCTGGAGAAGGAGCTCTTGATCTGCAAGCAGCAGGAAGTGAACTGTGTCACTGGGTGTAGCTTGAGCATAGGAGACCTCAAAGCCCACCTCCACAGTGACACACTTCCTCCAATAAGGCCATACTACTCGAACAAAGCCACACCTCCTAATAGTGCCACTTCCCAGCTATGGGGGTCGCTTTCTTTCAAACCACCACACAAAGCAACTTATAGAAGACCGAGTTGATTTGGGCTGACGGTTCCAGAGGGATGAGTCCGTTATGACAGAGCAGACTCACGGCAGCTGGAGCAGGGAGAGGAAGCTCCCACCCAAATCACAAGCAGGAAGCGGAGAACACACACTGGGCGTGGGGCCAGGCCTTAAACTCCCCAAGCCCACCGCTAATGACACCCCTCCTCCAACAAGACTGAGCCGCCCGAGCCTCCCGCAACGCTGAGGAGGACATGTTACTCAAACAACGCAAACTCTACACGGCCGAAACGAGCCCTTTCTCCCGGGTTGCTTTGGTCACAGTGTCCGGGCACTGTTGTGGTTAAAGAAATCAAGACATTGAGGGAAAGAGACTCTCGTTCCTGCCACTCCTTCTCGCCACAGAAAGAAAATAACCACGGAGCTACATCAATTACCTCACAGTTTAAATGGGGAAACTGGGGCTCTGGGGCACAGAAACTTTCACAAAGTCCTACGGCGGGCTAGAAAGTCTAGAACCTGCCTCGCCCTCCACCCCCATGGGATTCCTCGTCGGACACTTGTGGGGACAATTCCCCAGAAGGCAGTGCTGCCATAAGAATGGAATTAGCCTTGCCGCACAGCGCACAGCGGCAGCAGCGGAGGCAGGGGTGTGGCAGGCACTTCTCCCCACCCTGCCTCCCACCTTTCCTCTGTGGGGAGCTGAGACCTGACACCTCCAGCTACAGGGCACACTTCAAGCACATGCAAAGAGCTGAGCATGGCCTGTGACTGTACAGTGGTGAGCATCCCTGCTGGGCGTGTGTGAGGCTGGAGTTCAATTCCCTGACTGAACTTGTTTGGGGCAGGGGTGGTCCAGGCAGCAGAGTGCGTGCTGTGTGAGTGTGAGGACCTGAATTCAATCCACAGAACCCAAGTGAAAACCCCAAATGTAGCAGCTCCTGCTTGTAATCCCAGCTCTGAGGGTGCAGACAAACTGATCCTGGGGCTGGCTGACCTAGCTGAACCTGTGGGCTCCAGGCCAGTGAGACCCTGAGTCAAAATGTAAAGTACGAAGTGACTGAGAAAGACACACAGGGTTGTCTGGTTTCCACATGTACTTACAAACTTGAGCCCTTGTACACACCTAGGCACACACATATGTACATAAACATGCACACATGAATACATATACACATATACATACAAACATATATATACATATACATACACACATGTATATATACTTACACATATACACACACATGCACACATGTATACATATACATGCATATACATACACATATATACACACATGTACACACATACATAAACACATGTATATATACTCACATACACACATATACACACATGTACACACATACATAAACACATGTATATATACTCACATACACACATATGCACACATGTGTACATATACACACATATACAT
Organism: Peromyscus eremicus; assembly: GCF_949786415.1. Classification (NCBI taxonomy): domain Eukaryota; kingdom Metazoa; phylum Chordata; class Mammalia; order Rodentia; family Cricetidae; genus Peromyscus; species Peromyscus eremicus. The sequence continues at coordinate 142,398,695 of NC_081417.1, forward strand.
ACACACATGCATATACACATATATATGCATATATACATGCGCACATACACACATGTATACACACACACACACCAATTGTGAATTATAAATAAGAAGAGGGGATCAGGAGCCTGAGAAGAGCAGGAACATCACGGGAGACGTCAACAAGCTTCCTCTGAGGCCAGCCCGGCTCCAGGCCTATCATTGCTTAACTCCAGCGTTCAGATTTGAAGATTCTAGATCTAGCTCCAGACGCACAGAATCCCTTCCTCCCTGCCCCAGCCTCCTTCCCAGGACTCCTGGTGGGTTGGTCCAGCTTCTCTGCAGCCTTCAATAAGAGCAAGAACTCCATTAACAATGCCTATTGGATAGCAGAGCAGAGGCTTCACCCCAACCCAGATGAGGGGGTGGCCAGACTGGGGGAAACAAAGCCATAGCCTCATTCCTGCTGATGTGGCTCAGGGACCTCCCTGCTCCAGGTGCCTTTCCTTCCAGGTTCCTATCGCAGGGAAGTCTATCAAACGATCCCTCCCCCATCCCAGATAAAGAGGCCCAAGAAGCACCCTCTCATCACCCACTGAAGGGGTGTCTGTGGTGGTGTTATGTTCCCCGAAATATTGTGCATGCTAATAAACTTACCTGGGGTCAGAGAACAGAACAGCCACAATATTAAACATAGAGGATAGGCAGTGGTAGCACACGCCTTTAATCCAGCATTCCAGAGGCAGAGATCTACCTGGATCTCTGTGTGTTCAAGGAAACAGCCAAGCATGGTGACTCACGCCTTTAATCCCAGAAAGTGAGCCTTTAATCCCAGGGAGTGATGGCAGAAAGCAGAAAGATATATAAGGCGTGAAGACCAGAAACTAGAAGCATTTGGCTGGTTAAGCTTTTAGGCTTTGAGCAGCACAGTTCAGCTGAGAGCCATTCGGATATGAGGACACAGAGGCTTCCAGTCTGAGGAAACAAGATCAGCTGAGAAGTTGGCCAGGTGAGGTAGCTGTGGCTTGTTCTGCTTGTCTGATCTTCCAGAATTCACCCCAATATCTGGCTTCAGGTTCGTTTTTATTAATAAGAACTTTTAAGATTCCTGCTACAGGTGTCTTTCCAGCTATGACCTGGTGGACACCCCCTGTCCCGCCATCTTAGAGCTCAGCAGCGAAGGAAAAGAAACAGGTGAGCTCCAGAGGATGGTGCACTGCATGCTGGGGGCTGTGCTTGGTGACCTGGTGAGCAGGGGAGGGAGCCCCCACTCCAGAAGGAACAGTACAAAGGCCTGAATATGACAGTCTATTGGAGAAAGAGGCCTGAATTCCCAACTGTGAGTAGGGAGTCTCTGGGGACAGAGCGGGCCACCAGCTGCCCGTCCTATCTGGGTGCAGTGACCCACTTCTCTCTCTGGAATACTGACGCCCTAGGATGGCCCCGCCCACACAAGGTTGTTTCCTGCCTGATGTGTGCTTTCCTGGAGCTGACCAGAAACCACTGACCATCCTTTTCCCTGCCCTCTCCTTTCCCGATTTTACTTCCAACCTCCTCTCCTTTGTCTGTTGATGTTCTCTTGGGGATCTTTGAACCAGCTTTATGTCCTGGTATCTGGGAGCAGACAATGTGACACTTAAGACCCTCTATGAGAGGCCAGGGTGAGGACACATCCCAGACCTCTGTGTGAACAGCACCTCCACCAGAAACGGGCAGGAGGTTTCCTACAGTGTCCCTGGCAGACTGGCACTTAAGTCCAGAGACAGAGGCAGGCCTTTGCTTAGGTGGCGGGTGAGCTCCTCTCTACATCTGTCTTAGTTTGGGTTTCTACTACTGTAATGAAACATCATGACCAAAAAGCAAGTTGAGGAGGAAAGGGTTCACTTGGCTTACACTTCCACTTTCCTGTCCATCAAAGGAAGTCAGGACATGTGGTGGTTTGGATGAAAATGGCCCCTATAGGCTCATAGGGAATGGCACTATTAGGAGATGTGGCCTTGTTGGAGTAGGTGTGGCCTTGTTGGAGGAAATGTGTCACTGGGTGGTGGGCTTTGAGGATTCAGATTCTCAAGCAAGGCCCAATGTCACTCTCTTCCTGCTGCCTGTGGATCCAGCACCGTGTTTATCTGCATGCTGCCATACTTCCTGCCATGGTGGTAATGGACTAAACCTCTGAACCTGTAAGCCAGCCCCAATTAAATATTTTCTTTTATAAGAGTTGCTGTGGTCATGGTGTCTCTTCACAGCAGTAGAACTTCGGCTGAGACGAGACAGGAACCCAAACAGGGCAGGAACCTGGAGGCAGGAGCTGATGCAGAGGCCATGGAGGAGTGCTGCTTACTGGCTTGCTCCCCATGGCTTGCTCAGCCTGCTTTTTTATAGAACCCAGAACCACCAGCCCGAGGATGGTACTACCACAATTAAGACAATGCCAGAGCTTATGGAGGCATTTTCTCAGTTGAGGTTCTCCCCTTTCTGATAGTTTGTGTGTCCAGTTGACATAAGACTAGTCAGCAAACCTCCCCGTGAAACTAATGACATATAGGCTCTGTCTCCAGGTAGATGCCTTTCAAGCCTCATACTGAGAATGATGGCCATCTCCTGCTCTTCTCCTGTATACCCCAAGAGGAAATGTGAACTCTTGCTTGTGTCCAGGGCACCGGGGCACTGAGTGCTGAGTGCCCTCCCTGAGCCTTTAAGAGTTCATCAACCAGATAGCAAACATGCATGGTGGAAGGAAAAAATGGACTCCCAAAGCTGTCCCCTGACCTCCAGTGTGCACCAGGACGTGTTTACACCTCCCCCCTAGACACACACAAAATAAATAAGTAATATGTAATCAAACATTTTTAAAGAGTCCATCACGGAGCCTGAAGACCCAGTCCTTCCTCCCGTTTCCCTGACTCCCTCGGCATGCTGGTTCTCTGTCGAGCTCAGGGAAAGCCTGGGTTTGATAAGTTCTCGGACCCGTTTTTCATTTCCGTCATTTTCCATCTCGGGTGTTTTTCTTATTCCAAGTGGAAGCAGAAATTCATGAGCAGACAGGGAAATAAACAGGATGCCTGGATCCTGAGCAAAGGTTGGAGGCCGCATAATGAGGTGGCGGAATCCTCCCTTTCAAAAGGTCACTTTGTCAGCTCAGTCTGTAGCAAATACCAGTGCTGCAAGTGTAATTCGCTCCCTGTTCAAGGCGGGGAGATGGGGTGGAGGCGGGGGAGCCAACCCAGAGGTGGTGGAGACAGATGGATACACAAAGGCTCAGAGAGGGACACAAACAATGCCCGGGTCACACAGCCAGTGAGCATAGTTGGAAACTCAGGCCCCCTAATGCTTGCCTAGTGGCCTCTGCCACCAGCGGCCCTCAGATCATTGCTAGAAGCCATTGAGTATAATCTCATTATCCCCCAGAGCTCCAGGCCAGGGTCCGTCCGTGCCTCCAGTGATGATGTGTAATTAGCAGAGAGACTAAACAGGGAGAGAGTAATTGGTGCTGGTAAGAGGAGTGAGCCAGCCATTCTCCTGCACAGCTCTGTGGAAGGCAATTATAAGCAGAAAAACCACCCTCTGTAGAAAGGCCAGTGCTCGAGGGGGCTCAGGAGAGGGCCCAAGTTACGAGAGGACCCCAGTTCAACCCCTAGCACCTGCGTAAAAAGCCAGCTGTGGTGGCACGCCTTTACAATCCCAGCATTGGGGAGGCAGACTCCTGGCTTCTGAGGAAGTGCCAAGAAGCTGAATCCACAGCAAGGCCTCAGTGGTACAAACCCTCTGGAGGACCTGCAGAGGTGTCCCCTAGAGGGTGGGTACTAACACTGCCGGAAAAAATCATAGCAGAGAAAGCCTGTGCCCTGGCTCATTTAAACCCTGAATGAATGTATGTGGCAGCAAAGAGCGTATTTAAATGATATATCCAGTGCCACAATGCTGAGAGTGTGTGTTGAGATTTGAACTCGGGTCCCAAAGACTCCCTCCTGTGCCATGAACCACTGAGGAGGGTGCAGACATGGTCTTGAGCCATCCCAGTGTCCCAAACCCCTAGGGAATTCTGTGTGTATGTGTGTGTGGGGGGGAGTCTGCTGAGGCTCTGCTGGTTATCCTGGTAGCCTGAAGCCTAGGGCCTCACCCACACAGCCCCAAGCTAATCCAGGCCCTTCCTTTCTATTGGGCTGCCTCTGACCCCCGTAATGTAACACACCCACAGTCCTAGTGTTAATCACTGTCCTTCCTTAAGGGTCCATGCCCAGCTGCATGGAGGTGGAGAGCCCCATTGCTGTCTCCTGGCCCTGTGAGCTCACTACAACCACGTGCGCGTCCATCGCTGGCAGTAAAGCGCCAACATCAGGGCAGGGGCATCTGGGAACTATTACTCGAGGACTCCTAGAATGGGCAGCTGGGCCCAGGGATGTTGCCTTCTGTGGATTTAGTATGTTCTTTTGAATCCGTCCATTTCCGGTACCACTGCCCAGCCTAGTCAACAGCCAGGACATCCTCTCCCTTCCCAGCACGGAGTTTTTGGGCAACATCGGCGGGGGTGTGCCCACAAGTCCCCACAACTCCCAGAATGTGTAGACATCTCAGATTGCAGCCACCTCTTGTTTGGAGAGATCTGGATGTTCTGATATGAAATGTGGTGCGGCAGCTGTGCAGGGGAGTGAGGCTTCCTGGAAGGAGGAGGGAATGGAAATTGGGAACATTTCACCACATACCCAACCCTTGCTCAGCCCACTGTGCCTACCATCTACCCAGCATCCACACAGCCCTTCTGTAGTGGGATATCCTGGTACCAGCCCCCCCACCCTTACCCCTGGGCTTCTTTCCCTGCAGGTCTCAGATCTAGCCTACCCCACCCTATAGTTCTCAGGCTGCACCTCAGGCACAGGTCTGAGCAGACAGAATTTTGGTTAATGTTGTGTAATTTCTTTTATCAAGCATTTTCCTCCCCACATTCTGCATACTGCAAAGCCCGAGGACTTTACTCTCTGTCTAGGTGGTAGAGGGGGAGCTGAGGCATAGAGAGGTGAGTTGTTTACCATCCCAAATCACCCAGCTAGTTAAGTAATGGATGCTGGGTCCCCACTCAGTTCTAACTGACACCAAATTATACAGGCTTCTGCTGCGTCACTAAATAGGCTATGGAGAGCAGGCATGGAGATGGGTTTGGGGACAGACAAGAAATAGAGATCAGCTAGGAGGGGAAGAGCAAAGAAGGACCCAGAAAATGCCCTGGTAGGTCTTCAGGGGCCAGGGAGTGCAGAGGTGACGGGCAACAGGCAGAATTGGCCAATCAGACCCTGAGCTGCTCCCTATAGTGAGGCAGAGAATGAACAAAGATGTTCACAGAGGGCTTCTGCCCACAGCACTCTGCAGCTGTAGGGGTCAAGGGTCAAGGCAAAAGGGTCCTGGGCCCCCAAGTCTATCTCAATCTACCCAGGCTCCTCAGCTCCCTTTCTGCTAGTGGAACTCTCAAGAGAGATGGGGTCTCTTCTGGCGCATTCCAGTGGCCACACAGCCTCCCAGAATGTGGAGGTAGGTGGAGTCCTCAAACAGAGTCAGGCCTTACCTCTATTCTGAGACTCGAGCCTTCCCCTCCTCTGACCGTACATCCTTGGCTACCCATCCGGAGGCTTAAAAACATGACCCAGTACCTATTCCCCAGAGGGCTTGAGCTGGCCACCGTGCCCTCCCAGGGAGGACGTGCCCTTTGATGTGTGAGCTGGCCAAGTGACTAGACTGTCTGTCAGCTCTGGGGGTCTGCTTCTACCTCACCAGCTCTGGGGTTACAAGCGCAGGCCGCCATACCTGTTTTTTGTTTGTTTTGTTTTTTAATGTGGCCTCGATGGATGGAATTCAAGGCCTCATACTTGTACAACAAGCGCTCTACCAACTGAGAAGCAATCTCCCCAGACTCCAGTCCCTGTACTCCTGTTGAGGACAGATCCCCTGCTGAAGTGCCAGCATTCTATATGTGGAGTGTGTCGTGTAGGCTGGAGGACCATCCTCAGAACTCTTGCTCCGATGTGGCCCTGGAGCTGGGCTCTCAGAAGGACAGCACACCTCTCTCTATAAGGCTGGCAATTTCCTGGAGGAGCAAAGCCTATGCAAATGTCTCGCTCTTCACTGCCCAGCCTGCTGCTGCACCTGCCCTCTGTAACCAAGTCCCGGATCTGGTGTTCCGCGGGGTGGGAGCAGCACCAGTAGATCAGAAGCTCCCAAAGCGCTGAATAGTGGAGCAGCCTGGGGCCCTGCAGGCAGGAAAGACAACCGCCTACCAGGAACACACATCTATTCCTGGGTAAACAGCCGCCGGGCCTTTCCATGTGGAAGAGGACCAACATGGTCAGCTTGCCAGCTGGCCTCTTGGAAGAATGGTGTCCCAGCACTGGCTGGACAGTGGCCTGCTGCTGGCAGCAGGATGGAGCAGCCCCGGCTGCGGAGGGCCACACTGCTGTGCCCTCGCACAACCACCCCCTCCATCTTCCGGCACCAGATAGCCAGCGACAAGACCGATGTTCATGGTTGTATCTCCTTCATTGTTTAGTGCCTTTTGCCCTGAGCATGCTCTAGAGTGAGCATGGATATGTGGTACCAGAAGCCTGGAGCGCTTACTGAATGCCTACTGTGTGCCAGGTGCTGGGTCACCTTAGTAGGAGATAGGAATTTTCACCATCCTCATGTTACAGTGGAGCAAGCTGAGCACAGAGATGTCAAGTATTTTTTTCCAAGGTTGCTCAGCTAGGGACTGGAAACACCACAGCTCTGACACAGGCCTTGGTCCTCGTCATCCCAGAATGCACCTCCAATCCAAGGCTTCTCCACAGATGAAGATGAATGCAGAGAGGGGAGGGGACTCATTCCCTAACTCTGACCCCTTCTGCCACGTGAGGTTACCCGGGTTCCTGCTCCCCCCACCTACTATAAAGCCTCACAGCCTCAGACCCACTACAGCAGACAGTGAATAGGAGACACATGTACTATACATCATCCCTGTGCTGAGACTCCTCCGTAAGCAAAAAGAGACCACCTCTGCTCTTGTAGGCTTAGGGGCTGTAGTTGAAAGAGCTCTGATCCGGCTGAGGGGCAGGAAAGGCCACACAAAGGCCAAACTCGGAAGCCTCAAATGTCCTCTGGGGCTGGAACAGCAGCTGGGTGTCTGAGCAAGATGGTGGTTGAGGTTCCCCATCTCCAAAGCCAAGCTTTCAGCTCTGTCTGCAGACCTCAGGCCCAGAGGCTGACAGGCCGATCCTGTGCTTCAAGTGCAAAGCCTCAGCTTTGAGACTCACAGCTGCCGGAACCTGCTGAGGTGGAAGCGGCCTTTCCCCTCCCTAGGCCTCCAGCCAGGCCCATAACACTGTGTATACTCAGCTCTTTGTGGCTTCCAGAATGTAAATTTATTCTGCGTGCTGGCGCCAGGCACTCACCTTATCTGCATGTTACAGTCACCAGAATAAATATTAGGGACAAGCCCATGAGCTCTGCCTGTGTACATGAGTTAAACCCTCTATCCAGCGGCTCAGGCAGAGATTTCAGCGGAAATGCCGTGCTTACATTATCAGGAGGAGAGCTTGGGCCCTGGGCCTCTGTTCCATCCAGGAACTCCCCACAGGGAGTGAGTAGGGCTGTCCCGTGCTAGCCTGAGAGGACAGAATAAGGAGAGGGCAGAGTAGGAAGCACCTGTCAGCTTCCGGGAAGCCAGCTGGCTGTTCCCCCAGCATCTGGGGTCACATGTGACCCTCTTTCCAGCTCACTCAGACCAAGCTACAGGAGCCTCCTAGCAGGAGACCTGGAGCAGCCCTACCAGGCTCAGCCACCATCCTGGCCTCCAGAGTCATACAGTGACATGGACATGGGCAGGTCTCAACCTGTCCTCACCAGCTCAGCCATCCAAGCTTGCAGAAGCCACTTCATCTCTCAGAGATTCAGCTTCTTTAATGAGATCTAAGATCCTGCCCACTCCACCCTCCAGGTGCTTCTGAGGTGAGAGGAGAACTCCAAGTCACACACACACACACACACACACACACACACACACACACACACTCCATAGGAACCCAATCCAACAAAGGCTCTCCTGACACTGGCTGGGGGCTGTGCTCTGCAAGAAGCAGGTGGGGTAATTCCATGGCCTCATTTCACAGATGAGGAAACTGAGGCCCAGAGAGATTAAGTAACTTGTTCTGCAGCCTCAGTAGAGATACGGGGGGTGGAGGTGGGGGTGGGAATGGAGGCAGGACTTGGAATCAGAAAGTTGTTCCCAAAAGCTGTGAACTTCAACATGACATTTGGGTCTTCTAGTAGACTTCCAGGGGTGCCCCTCCAGGGATGCCCCTCCAGGGGTGCCCCTGTAGGCACCAGCTCTTCCAACACTGGTCCTCTCCATTGACTCTCAATTCTCTCATGTCTCTGATGCTCTAGGGAGGGCCAGGCAACAACAAGATGTGGTTTATGTCTCACATTATGCTTTCTGCCTTAGACATGTTCACCCCCCACCCCTTCCTACTGCTTTGCCCAACCAGGGAAATCTTACCTTCAGTTCCCAGCAGGCTTCATGTTCTACCTACCCATCCTCCACTGCAGCTCTGAGCAGGCAGCAAGCCGGGCAGGGAAAGGCATCGGTCTTCAGGGTATCTGGTCCTCTCTGGTCACTGCACTCTTCCTGCCAGCAGCATTCCCAAGAGTGGATCCTTCCTGCAGCTCGTTCCCTGGGAGGGAAGACCAGCCCCGCAGCGTTGGGACTATTACTCCCATTTTCAAAAATCCCTCAGGCTTCCTGTTCTTATACTCCAGGCACCCCTAGAAAAAGCAGCCTGTGATTGACCCCCCCCCAGACCTCCAAGATCACCTTAGGGAGTTAAGGGAGGGCCCTAAGATGTTGTGCAGGCTCTTCCCTATCCACATGGCCTTTTCCTTCAGTCTCCTCCGTCACAGAGCCCACCAAGTCAGCACCAGTGTTAGTTCCACGTAACTTGATGCTAAGAGAGGCACTTGAGACTTAAAAGTGACACATTTGGGTACAGGTGACTAACCCCACCATGCAACGCTCATGAACTGTAGTGCAGAAGCCATGGACATCACTAATTCTCATCCTTGATGGTGAGACGCCCTGGTGACCACTGGGTCTGATGGATTCGCAACCCTTAAAGATGCATGAAAGTTGGGTGTAATCACACAGTGACAGAAGGGTTTGGCCTAGGCCAGGGGCTGAGACCCCACGGAGGCAAGACTAGAACGTTGAAGATCTTAGAAAGGAGGCAACCCCCTCCCCGACAGAGTCACTCTCAGAGAAGGTTCCTATTTCTCAAAAGGATTCCCCACCTGCCCAGCATCCCCAGCCTCCAATCTTGCTTGCCAGCATCAGGATGATGTCCCTCTGTCTCCCCCACCCCCACCCAGGGACCTCCTGTATTGTGTGGTCCTATGCGGCCTCCCATTTAGGATCCGGCAGAGGAGCCCGCATAGACCTCACTTTGAGATGAAAGAAAATTTGTGCTGTGGGACAGTACAGAGCTCCAGGTGCCCGGCTCCAAATCACATGGACCTTGATCCTCATCATTATTCCCTCATAGCGTCCCAGGCCCTGGAAGGACTCCTAGAGACTTAAGGTCAGTGAACCTCAGAGTTCTAATCCAGGTACACTCAGGCCAGTGATCCCCAAGGCTTACATTCAGGGGCAGCCAGTTGGATTTGCGCCTGGTCCATGCAGCTGCAATGTCTAAAAGCAGATCAGAGGTTACAAAGACAAAAGATCCTCTCTCCTCCTGGCTCCCCCTACTCAACACAGGATGCAAATTCAGGCCCCAGAGGCGTCCAGTAGGGCTCTGCCCTGTCAGCCAATTTCCTATCTTCTTCCTTCTGTGCACTTCCTGTGTCTGCCATGTTTCATCCTGTCCTTTCTCAGAAATGGCTCGCCCTTTTGTAAGAAAGCTACTTAAGACAGACACTGTGGCGGAAGCCATTGCTCTGGGTCGCGCTTCACCCAGGCTTTTCTGTGATGCCCACAGCACGTGCTCCTGAACATGCTTGTTTTCCTCTTGTTAATCTGTCTTTTGTTGCAGAAGTCTGTCCTCAAGCTCCCGGAATCTTAAATATCTCCAGCTTGGTTACGGATATCAGCAAGGCACATTCAATGCAGCACACGTTCTAACACACTCTATCAGCTGCCCGCCAAGAGGGCAGAGATCTCTGTTTGGATCTTAGCACTCCGAATCAGACTTGAGACATACAAAGCGCTAAACCAGCATGGGCTGAGCAGGGAGCAGAGCCATGAGGGTGAGGCGCAGGGAAGCCTAGTGTGGGACAGCCAGGACCTCTCCTGCCTCCTCCTCCTCCTCCTGCCACCCCTCTCTGTTCTGTGGGCCTGAGAGCTCTCCTCCTCTGTCAGCTCATTCCAGGCTACCTTCCCCATCCAGGGAGCACTTTACAGCTCCGAAGTCAGAGCCACCCCCAAGCCTGTATGTGTAAAGGAAAATGGAGCCTCTGAGACAGCAATTAAGTGGTCTGTCCACTTGGCAAACAGAGAGCCCCAGCTTCCTGCAGAGGTGTTTGGGCCTGAAAAATAAGATTAACACATCCATTTCTTGGGAGCTTATTAGCCTTTAAACTGTCAAGAAAGGCACAATGCCCTGCATGTGGAAGTGTGGGATCCTGGCTCTCCTGCCTTCAGAACAATGCAGAGCTTAATGCCACAGCCCAGGGACTCCCAGCAGCAACTCTGAAGTCCCAGCAGCCTCAGGTCTGAAACATGGGGAGGATAGCTCCCCAGATCCATGGACCCCCTCCACGAGCAGCTATCCCTGCTCATCTGGTTCTCATATTTAATATGGGCATCCTGGTTATTCCTGAAGTTGAGGGAAAAAATCAAGACACAGGAAACAAAAATGTCAACTGTCTGGAAAGTAGAAAGACAAATCCAAAACAGGAGGAGGAGGAGAGCAGACAGCAGAGGAGAGTACCCGGGGTTGGGTATCCCAAAAGAGGAGTGAGGTGGGCAGCCCTGGCCAGGCACCTCCCACATCTCCCTGTCTGAGCAGTGGGTATGACATCCCTCAGTGGCTGAGATTGGAGACCACGGGAGTGAAGTACCCAGACAAGCACCTGGTTGGGAAGAATGCATTCATGGCCATAGGCACTGACTGAAAGGTCGGGTCTGCAGCAGAGCCCCTGACCAGAGGTGCAGGCAGGGAAATTGTTGGCTCTTCCCACTGACAGAGAAGGAAGAGGTATCTTGCTGGCATTCCCAAGCATCTCATTTCTCCATCCCTGATTATGCCGAGAATCTGGTGGGACAGACTTTCCCATCCCTTGGCCCCATATTGTACAAGTGGAGAAACTGAGGTTCCATCAGGGACCATCACACCTAACTAGGACTCTGGGCATACCAGTGGGGTTCATGCCTTTCTGATCCTCCAGGCCACTGGGACCTACATCTGGACCTACATGTCAGTTGTGAGGCAGGGGTGCGGGACGACTAGACAACTGAGGGACCCAGAACTTGGAGGAAATGGAGTCCCCATGGGTGTTGGTGTATCTCAGGGGAGTTCCGTGTCATGCCTACATTAAGAGGGGGTGATCTGACATCATTGTGCCTCTGTGTGCAGGAAGATTTATCACCCCAGACGGCCAAGGAAGGGGACAGACACAGGCTCACACGCTCCTGACAGCCTGTGCTGACACTGAGGGGGCCAGCCAGGGCTGTTGAGAGTTCACTGCCGTATTGTGCCAGGTCTTAGAACACTTTCCAGAGTGGGATGGGAAACAGTGAGCATGAGAGGGGTTATCTTATAAGCTCACACCCACAGACAATATGGACCTGATTTCTCTCGTGTCAGCAAACACCCAGGACAATTTCCCTGCTGGCTGGCGTGACCTCACATCCCTTCTAGTCTGTCAGATCAAACCTGGGGATCCATTCACGGGCCCTTCCTGCATCTACAGGATCCCAGCATGAGCCTTGTTCACCATGGGATTGATTCAGGCCAAACCCATGGCTCCTTCCAGCCCAGCCTTGTCCGTCCAGCTTTGAGTTACAGCCCAGTTGCCCCCAGGCTTGGGGTCCATATAGGATTAAGAACTAAGGGAGAAAGCCAGGTGTGTTGGCACACATCTTTAATCCTAGTACTCAGGAGGCAGAAGCAGGTGGATCTCTGTGAGTTCAAGGCCAATCTGGTCTACATAGAGAATTTCAGGCCTGCCAGAGCTACATAATGAGATGCTGTCTCAAAACAAAAACAAAAACTAATGGTGAAACAGGGAGATAGCTGAGTCAGAAAAGTGCTTGTCTGGCAAGCATGAGGATCTGAGTTCAATTCCCAGAACTAACATTTAAAAAAAAAAAATTAGACATGGGGCCAGGAGAGATGACTCAGCCATTAAGAGCACATGCTGCTCTTCCAGGGGACCCGAGTTTGGTTCCCAGCATCTAATTCTGAAAGCTTATAAGATTGTGAGAACACAAGACCTGTAACTCCAGCTCCAGGGGATCCAACACCCTCTTCTGGCTTCTTCTAGTACCTAAACACTTACATATTCACTCACACACACACACACACACACACACACACACACACACACACACACGTGCACTCATGTGTGCACATGTGTATTACAGTAAAAATAATAAAAACAAACAAATCAATCAAACAATCAATCAACAAATAAATAAGCCTGAGCATGGCGACACACTCCTGTGATCCCAGCACTGCAGGGATGAGGACAGGTAGATCCTGGAGACTCACTGACCAGCCAGGCTACCTGAGTGGATGAGCACCAGGTTAGTAAGAGCCCCCGTCTCAAACAAGACAGTATCTGAGGGACACCATAGTCATCTCTGGCCTCCACACACGTGTAGTGTACATAGGCACCTACAAGAACATGCACCCCAAAAGAGCTGAGGGAGCCTCGGTACGTCAGCCACCGATTGTGCATCCTGGAACAGGCTGCATCCTGCTCCCAAGCCTAGTGTTCCGAGTATTCTACCTAGGTTAACCAAATAGTCTACTTAATCCTGCCCCCCCCCCCACCACCACTCCATTCTGATGCATCCGTAGGAGAAAGCCCCGCCGGGATATTTGGAAATACATGACGCAAGGCCCCGCTGGTGACAATCTGTATTTGGGAGGCGCCACTGCTTAAAGCACATCAGCCAACTGTGAACAGAGTCAGAAATGGAAAAGATGGGGTGTGGACAGGTAAGTGCATGTGGTCCTACTAGGTGTCTGCTTCCTCAGCACTTCGTGATGCCTGAACTCAAGCCCATTATACAGTATCTGTCTAGTTGGCTGTACTGATGAGTCCCAAGGACACCCCTGAGGCCTGTTGGGTGCTGCTGGAGACACATCCCCTCTGAATGGCCACTTGCAGCCCGGTTGTTGGCAAATGCTTAAAAATGAGCTTGGTGGAGGAAGAAGCAAGGATTCCTCCTCTGATTTCCGGTCAATTCAGTGTTGACAGATGCCTGCCATGAGTGTGAGGCTGTTCCTTTGTGTTACCACGGTGTATTCACGTCTAGATTCTGACCAGAAGGCAGGTTTTCCTGTGAAGCCTGGAATAGATCCTCCACACGTGTCTCTGTCCTTCTCCGGCTTCTCTCGGGTCCCCACTGTGGCAGCTGCTCTATTTCCATCAAGATCCAGCTGTTTTAATGGGGACTTTAAATAACTCCCTCTGTTACCAAGAAACTTCTGTCCTGCTGAGGCAGGTGCAGCGTAAGCAGACACTCTGCTCCAGAGAGGACCAAAGCCAGGTGGCTGCTGGACAGTGACCATCCCCACCCCCTGCCTTGCTCTCTGGCATATCAGTCTCTAGGGACTTGACAAGTGTCACCACAGAGTGCCAGCTATGTACAGTTCTGGGCACATAAAGATTGGCTGTGCTGCTGTGCTTGTCATCAGAGTCAGGAGGGGGAGGCAGACCCTTAGGCAACACACACCACCCACTCACCCAACAACCACCAGGCCAGAGGTCACAGCACAGTTGTTATTCTATGAGCACCTGCTGTATACAGCTCTGCCACCACCATGGCTACTGTGCGCTGGGTCTAACCAGGTAGCACCCAGGCATCCTTACCAGCTCTCATGACATCCCTCCCTTCAGCAAGCGGGGTCCATCATTCCCAGTTCAACCCTGAGGACACAAGGCCTGGGGAGATGGGGTAGTCTGCCAAGACCCCATGTGCACCCTACTTCAGTAACAGCCTGGAAATAGCTCTGAATGTCCCACTCTCAGATAGGTCAGGCCTGCAGGGTGGACAGAAAACAGGTGTGGTCCCCTGATCCAGGTGGCCAGAGCCCAAAGGGGCCCTACGCTGCATAAGTGCTGTCTTCTGGTTAAGGTCCCCACATTAGTCCGCTTGAGTGCTGACATTGCAGCCCACCTACCAGGACAGAGGCAGGAACTGTATCCACTGTGGGACATGTCCTTTCTGCCTTCACCTTCCCCACTCCATAACTGGGAGGCTGGACTGGGGCTTCGTCCACGCTCGGCTCTAAGTGCAAGCATGTGACCATGTCCACAGAGAGTGGATGAGCCTGGGGGAAGAGGCAGGACTGAAGTCCAGGCTCTACTACTTCCCAGTCAGAGTCTGGGCCAGTGCCACAGCTGGCCCAGGAGCAGGAAGACATTCATCTCGGCAGAGAATAAATGTGCACTAAATGGTCCACAATGCCGTCAGCCACTCTGCTGTGCACTGGACTGTCAGGCCCTCTGCAGCATGCTGGGCACTCTGTTAAGTATTCAGATACAGCAGGAGTCTTCTGGTGCTTCTCATTCTGTCAGGAGACGGATGCCTGAGTGTGTCACTCAGGCGGGTCCTAAGATGCTTAGACCGCCTGGCACTCTGCAGACATCACGGGGTATGTGTCTCCTGGAAGGGGAGTGGAATACACACTGGCCAGATGGCCATCCTGTGTGCCCCCGCCTATGATCATTTCATTAGCTATAATGAGGTCATAGATGTTCCACCTGCCTATCAGCCCTGCTGGCCACACTCACGACCCTGCACAATGCCTCATCAACAAAGAACTGTGGGTCTGAGGCCTGTGAATCCTCTACACACATGTGAACCAAGCAGCTCTAGAAAAAAAAGACCCCCCCCACTGTGTCCACAACTGGGGAGATCACCGTGCTGACGGTGCCGCAATGTGGTTGTGGAAACGAGTCTGCCCCACTGCAGCAGGAAACGGCACATCATCAGCTGCAAGGGCTCTGGGTGGGTGCTGGCCTGGGAAACCAGGGCTATTTTGGGTGCCAGATGCCCGCGTGGGTGGAACCCCACAGCTCAGTTTCCAGATGCTGACGAGTCAGCAATTCCTTTATCTCCCAGCCTCCCTCCCCCTCACCTGCCTCACTATGGCAAACCTTTTCTGATGCCTCTAAGGAAAGAATTTGAAGGGCTGTCTGCCTGTAGGAAGACAGAATGCCAGGTGAGGCCTATTTGGCTCTGAGAAACAAGCGCTTTGACAAAGAGGGACCCTACAGCATGACATTAGTTGCTGTCCCCCACAGACAGACACACAGACAGACAGACAGACAGACACACACACACACACACACACACACACACACACACACACACACACACACAAAATCACAATCCTGTGAGTGCTAGGCTCTGGGAGGCAGGTAGAGGAACATCTTTACCTCTGTCCTCTGCCTCCCTCCTTGGAAAGACAGTCTCATGGAAACCTTCCTGGCCTTGGCCGTGTTGGCTGTGGGTGGACGAAGGAAAGCAAACAGGCAGAGACCCAGGGATCCTGCCTCAGAGACATGGATCAAAACCTGAGGCACAGAAGAAAATTGGCCGTTAGCAGGCTGTGGAAATGAGGACATCGGAAAGGATCTAACATTAAAGATGCTCACATGGCGACCTGTGGTATGTTGCTTAATCAGGCACAGATAGCCAGGCACCCCAGTGGATCTGAGGGCTTCTGGCTAGAGCATCTCTCATGCGCTACATCACACCCAGCTAGACGCAGCCTGATGGTAGCAGCCAGGGGCAGGAGTCAATATGCTGGCCTGGGGAGATGCTGATGTTCTAGGGGTAGGTTTGAAATGCTACAATCACAGTGAAGGCTTGAAAGCAGTGAGCAGTCTGTCCAGATTCCCGTTCCAGGCGATTGCCCATCTCTCTCCCATCTCCTATACTCGGATCCATAAACCCAGGGCAGAGTTGAGCTGCCTGGGTGGAGGCAGCCCAGCTGGAGTCCACCCCTGGGCCATTGTGTCACCCTCTCACTTCTCACACATGCCAATGTTATTCATGTACTGTTTTTGCCTGGTGATTTCCTCAAGCCTGTTTTGATGGTTCCCTTTCATTGTCAGTTTGACCGGTCACCTAGGAAACACACCTCTGGGTGTGTCCAGAGAAAGGTGAGCCGAGCAAGGATAGATGGGGAGGAGGAGGAGGGGTGGCATTTGGCTGTGTCTATCAGGTTAAGAGGTACTCTAACAAACAGTCCTAAGTTGCAGTGACGTCACCTAAAGCCTCAGTTTCTCTCCTAGAGAAAGCCCAAGATGGTGCCTCTGGTTGGGACATCTCCCCCAAGGTGGTCTTTTCCAGGTATGGTGCGGGGACCCAGAACCATATAATGTCAGCTGCACTGTGCCCTCCAAGGTCCTGGGAAGACCAGGGAGCCCAGGAAAAGTGATCCAAAGAGTCCCCTCCCTTGCCACCCACATGTCACTGACCAGGTCTCTAGAGGCACTCAGATGCCAGGGGACTGAAAAATGTCATCCCTGAGTAGACTGACACTGCAAAAAGAGGGTGGAGCAGGGACAGCCTACCTCTGTCCTTCCCAGGGGTGATGGGAATTCCTCTCCTTATATTCTGGGCCTCCTGACACCCCTAACTGGGGCCTTTCCGGGCTCTGTCTGAACAATTATCAGGGAGGCAAAAAAGGGGCTCCCAACCAGGGAAGGTGGGCCCCAGATCTGCCCCCACCTGGGCTCTGGGGAGGAGATCCTGGCTGTGGGGCCTTTCTGAGGTGAGCTAGGGCTTTCCTCTGCTGCCAGGCTGTGGCTTCAGGAGCATCTGCCTGGGTTGCCAGCACCACCACTGAGTAAACAAGCTTCCTTCTGTCTTCCTTAGAGGAATCTCAGGTAGAGATCTCCATACTCAGGCATGGGAGGTAGAGAAAGCTTGGGACATCCAAAGTGCTCTGCGGAGGGAGTCTACCCCTGGGGTATTAGTTGCACCCTGCTCTGAGTCTCTTGAGGACCAGCTGAGGCTGGTGTGATTAATCCCATTTTATAGGTGAGGAACCTGAGACCCAGAAACAGCAGGGAATGTGTTCAAAGTCAAAGCCTCTGTCAGCGCTGAGCCACACCCAGGGTTGGGGAGGGCTCTTCAGTTTCCTTGAATCTTTTCAAGCACTAGTCTACCTGTCCCTCTTGTCAGCCTCCTAGTCCTTCATAGGCCCTTCCCTGATGTCAGAATCCTGGAAACAGAGAAGCTCAGCATCACCCAGAAGACTCTGGGTACAGATGGGGTGACAGAGGGGAGGGTAGATGTGAGAAGGGGAGGGAAGGACCTAGACTTTGCCGGGGCAGAAGTGGGAATGAGCTCCAGTTCACATGTTCTGCTTCTGTGACCCCGTGTGACCCTACCAATCAACCCCCTCCCTCTTGATGACCATGGATGACTAAGTGACAAGGGGTGTGAGGACAGCAGCTGTCTGTTTTTCTCCCATTCAGAAGCGACACCCGGCTCCCAGGAACCCCGAGTTCCTATCGTCACCTCCTCCAGGCTTCTCCAGGAAATCTCGTCAGTGCAAATGTCACTGGGACCTGAGTCATATAAGGTCACCCAGATAAGATGCAGATGTGCTTCTTGGGTATTGGAAGCAGTGAATTTGGAGTTAAATTGACTTGGGATAGGATTCTCGCAATAGTGTCTATTGATCAACAATGGGGCTTCTTATACTATGCATAAATGTCCGAATTCACCAACTGAAGGAAATAATGGAATCACCTCATAGTTTATTTAAAAATAGAAAAGTAGAACAATCCTTAGCACTGGGCTAAGACACAAATATTAAAAATATCCAAGACTTATTTTTAACAGCCCCACTGGGGTACACTTGTCATCCAATAAACCAAGCGTATTTAAAGGTAAAACCTGATAAAATGACATATGGATACATCTACAAAGCCCTCACTAAAATCAAGATGAATATTCAGCACCCCAAGTTTTTCTTGTATCCATTAATGATCCTGACCTCCAGTGGATGGTGCTTGCTTACTCCATCCCCAGAAATGTGTGTGTGCGTGCGTGCATGCGTGCGTTTGTGAATGTGTGTGTGTGTGTGTGTGTGTGTGTGTGTGCGTGAAAAGGTGCATACGTGTGTGTGCCTGTGTGGTGTCAGTGTAGGGTGTTTTCTCAGTTGTTCTCCACTCTCCTTTTTGCAGCAGGGTTTCTCAGTGGGCCTGGCCAATCAGTGCACTCCAGGACCTGCCCATCTCCACCTCCCCAGAGCTGGGATTACAGGTGCGTGCATGCCACCACACCTGGCTTCTAAGTGGGTATTGAGGATGTGAGCTCAGGTCATCATGTTTATGTGACAAGCCCTTTACCAATCAAGCTATCTCCCAGCCCACAATCTGCTCTTTATCACTACAGATGGGTGGCATTTTCTCGAATTGTGTATAAATGGAACTGTAACACATGTAATCTTTTTGTTTGGCTTGGTTCACCCAGCAGAATTATTTTGAGATTTCTCTGAATTGTGGCAAATACCAGTGGTTTGTTCTTTCTTCTTCTTCATGGGTCTTAGTCCCTCCATGGATACACCACAGTCTGTCTGCATCAACACCTGGGTTGACTCCAGCCTTGAACTCTCAGCAGCCAAATCACCCTGCACCCAGTAAAGGACTCCTCCTAACCTCCCACTCACAGCTGGCAACTGTCCCTGTCATATTTCAGTTTTTATTTGGCTCAAGAAATTCTGTCATTTCTCTGACTTTCTTCCATACCATGGATGGTCTTAAAATCAGTTACTGGTTTTTCTAAATCACTGTTTTCTAGATACTTTCGAGTTATGGATCACTAACTCAGTATTGTACTTAGAGAATATACCTTGTTAGAGAATACATTTTGAGTTTCTTTTTTCATTCCCTCCCCTCCAGCATCACCTGTCTCCATAGCCAGTGTTCCCAGGAAGGAACGCATCTCCTGCCATTGCTACAAGTGTGAGTTGGATTGTTTGTTGAAGATGTTGTCTAACTATCTGTCCCCTCACCCGCTTTCTCCCTGTTCCCTTGGCTACCAGAAGAACAGTGCCTGCTATCTCCATCCAACTGTGATTTATTTATTTGATGTCCGATCAGTTTTAGACCTCTGTTACCTGGTTCATGGACATCTAATGTCATTGTTTCATCTTGAGAACTCAGGAGATGGCTCAGTTGCTAAAGAGCCTGACTTGTAAGCATGAGGACCTGAGTTCAGTCACCAGAACCCACTGTCTCCTGGAGACTGAGACATGCCTGACTCGGGCATGCTGCTAGGCCCTGCACATAGCACACAGTAGGGCTTGGTGAGCCTTGCCAGAGCGAATGAGCATGAGGGAGGTGTTTCCAGAATCGCAGCCTCTCCCTCTGCAATGTGCAGGAACCCAAGGGACAATCACCATCCTGCAGGCCGTTCCCTGTGACATTCTCTAACTCCTCCATGAGCTCCTGATAACAGCCACATTTTAGGGTTTGGAGAAGAGTGTTAAGACCAGACATTTTTTTGTGGGGGATGGGAGGTAGGGGTGGGGGGGCTGGGTAGACCAAAGATGGAATTGCACAGTAGATGAGGACCTCCTTCAGGGGGTAAGCCAGCAGCAAACATTCATTTTTCCAAAGGGTAGAAACAATGAAGCTATTTTAGGATTCTGGTCTTTCCTGGTGCTGATGGGTCGGAGAGCAAGAACCACATTCTGAGGGTGCTTATTTGCACCCTGTAAGTCTGTTCTTGGCTCAAGGTCAGCATCCTTCTTCCAGGGGTGCCCTAGTGTGTCCTTGTGGTTCTTACATCCCTTCTGCCCATATATGAAGGAAGGAAGGGTTTGTTGTGACCCATAATTCAAGGACACAAGCCCACCACGGCAGGGAAGTGACCGCCGTCGTCATGGTGACAGGACTGTGAAGTGGCTGATCACGTGGCATCCACAGTCAGGAAGCCGAGAGAGATCATCACTAGCGCTCAGCTCGTTTTCTCCGGTTTTACCCTTCCCCAGGACTCCAGCCCATGGAACGTGTGGCCCACAGTAAGGATGAATCTTCCCACCTCAGTTCCCTCATAGACATGCCCAGGGGTTTGTCTCCTAGGTGACTCTAAATCCCATCAAGTTGACATCAGTGTCGACCATCCCATATCAGATCAGGGATGAGAAGAGCCCAGCACCGCGGCCCCAGTAGGTTGCCGGAGTGAGACCTGTTGTCGGTCCTCAGTGGCTAGCCTGTTGTCTTCGCTAGATCGTCTCTCTCACTCAGCCTTCCTTTCTCCACCTGTGAAGTAGAGCGAATAGCATGAGATTCCTGACACCTTGATCACAAAGATGATGTAACAGTCTCCACCCCATCCCTACATCACTCACCTCATCCCCGGTTGGACCACTGACAGCTGCCAACCCCTTTTCTAAGGGCCTCGTCTGTGGACCCCATGCTCTGCGTAAGAAGAGGCAAAGGATCTCATCCAGCCTCTGAGCAGGAGAATACATCCTGTAACAGGAGTCGGCCCCGTGTTTGACTAACTCCCGCCAAAGCCCACCAGCCTGTTGTAGAAACCAGTGTCATCTCTAATTTCTCGGATGCTCCATTTAAGTGAAGTCACTACCCAAAGGCCTCCAGGTATTTAGAGAAACAGCCTAACAATATGGTTCTTGCCTCTTGTGCATGTGGAATTATGGTCTCCCTGGAGCCCTGTGTGTGACACATGAGCATCTTAAAACCAAGTGGATCCTGGCTATTAGGGACAATTAGAGCCTAAGAGGAGAGTCTACTATTACAGAATGCTGGATGGTATGGGAGGTCACATCTGGAGAGGCCTGAGTGGGCTGGAGCAGGAATTCCCTGAGACCCCTAAGATGGCCTGATAGTAGTGCGTATCAGAACTAAAGGTCAGACCTGTGCCCACATGTTCCTGGGATCCGGCTTAGCCAAGATGCATCAGAACTCCAAAGTCTTCATATGTCACCATCAGCCACACAATGTGACACAGATGACCAGAGGCCAGTGTTTCCTGAGCACCCACCATGTTCCAGACACAGCTCCTGGTTCCCATTTAGTCATGACAGAGAGGGGAAATATTTGGCCATGCTCTGGGGGAACCCTACTTATTACTGGAAAGAATAACCAACCATGTAAGCGGGGCCTGTGCATGAAACATTTGGGGCACCAGGGTCAAGGTGGAGAGGGCAGGCCACAGAAGGGTCTGGCCAGGCAGCCATCCTGCCAGTGAGATGGAGACACAGTCCCCTTCAGGCCCCTCAGGTTCTTCCCCTGGAAACTGGAAGACAATAATTGTCCCTATGTCACAGGCTGCTGTGAGGATAAAATGCTAACACAAGGAAAGACTTAGGCAGGGCCTGTGACAAGTAGCCATCTCTGTGTTATCAGGAGTTCTGCTTCCAGTTAAGGTGGGACAGCAGGGCCGCACACATAGCCGCCTGCCTAAAGCAATGGAGGAAATGGACAGGGTATATAAAATGACTGCGCATCACCAGGCACCAAGCAACCAAGTACAAGGATTCCCTAGGGTAGGGGGTTAGGCCTGTGTTTTCCCAGCTTGAAGTCTGGACAACAGTGGGTAGTAGGAGGGGGTGTGGGGGGAGGGGCAGATGATGACCCAGGTAGAAGCTGCTTGCCCTCCTTAGCGGAGGCTGAGTCAGAATGCGGGGATCCAGGCAGCCCTGTGTTCTCAGAACGGAGCCCTGGAGATGAGAGGTCAACACAGAGTGGCAACAGAGAGGGCTGCTGGGGGCTGCTGGAGCCTTGAGCTGAACACATCCCAGGGTTGGGGAAAACAGCCAGAAAAATCTGTGGGTGTTAAAGGTGAAGTATCAGGCAGTTACTCTGCTCATCATGTGACCCAACGCCCGACAAGGAACAACTTAAATGGGAAGAAAGGTTTATTTAGCTCGCGATTTGCGGGTGGGGGAAGGTGTGGCCACAGAGCCATGCCGGCAGGCAGCTTCACGTTGATGGGAATAGGAGGCTGCTGCTTGCTCACATCTCAGCAGAGAGGGAAAGGAAAGCAAGCTGGGGCGTAAAGCTTAAGGCCCACTCTCTACAAACTGACTTCTTCCAGCCCCAACCCGTGAAGATCCCACAACCTCCCAGAACAGCGCCACCATCTGGGAGCAAGTGTTCAAACACCTGAGCTGCGGAGACACTTAGAATTCAAATCACGGCAGTTGGGAGGCAAATGACGGTACCAGATGGGAACAATGGACATAGACGTCTAGTGATCAACAGCTCTGGAAGTGAGAGGTGTGTGGGTAAATAACAATGACATTCTCATGATTTAAACCGCTTTTAAAGATAATTGTCTGGTATTCATTATGTGCAAGCAAACGCAGGGAAACTTTAGCTCAAAGATGGGAATAGATGCTGTCAGGGTGCTATACCAGACAGGAGTGTTGGAATATCACTTGAAAGCGAACTGTGAGAAGTTAAAAAATGTTTACTACACACCCTCAGGCAAAGACCAAAATAACAAAACAAAAAGCCAGAGCTGCAGAGCCTAAGGGGGGATAAAATGCAGTCATAGAAACTGCCACAGTCATACGAAAGGAGGAGAAGGAACAGATGGAAGGAACAGAAAAAGGCCCCTGAGAGGCAACAGTGTCCAGTCAAAAGGCAGAGATTGTCACCCTAGGCCAAGTAGCAAGACCCAGCTACGGACTATTGCCGGTAGGAAACCCACTGCAAGTCTAAAGACGAAGATAGGTTAAAAGAAATGGATACACAGATATGGAGCCACACAAATGAAGAAAGTGGTTAGGCTCCTGGCAGATGAGGGACTTCAATGCAGGCACCGTCAGAGACAAAGAGGGTCATTGCATCATGACAAACCTACCGAAGTTATCAAGAGGATTTGCAGATTTGTGTATGAGGTGTGTGTGTACCTGTGTGTGATATAGGTGGAATCAGGGAATGGTTTGGGGTGGTGTCGTCCCTGTGGTACTGCCTTCTCTCTGTTTCCTTCTTGTCCGTTTGTTCGTTTGTTTGAAGACGGGGTCTCTCACTTGCCGGAGCTCTCTAAACTGCCTTGGTTGTTGGCCACAGAGCCCCAGAGATCCCTGCTCTGGGATTACAAGTGCACACCACCATGCCTGGATTTTTTTTTCTTTAGGAGTGAAGAGGAAAACCAGAATCCTAAAATAGCCCTCATTATTTCTACCCTTTGGATGTTTACTGCCAGTTCACCCTAAGACAAGGTCCTCACAGGCTACTGCACTGCAAATCAATGTTTGGCCCATTAAAACAGGAGAGAGAGAGAGAGAGAGAGAGAGAGAGAGAGAGAGAGAGAGAGAGAGAGAGAGAGAATGTTCTCTGGTCTTAACACTCTTCTCAATCCCTAAAATGTGGCTGTGATTAGGAGCTCAGGAAGGAGCCAGAAAATGTGATAGAGGAAAAGCCTAGAGGAGGGTATTGTGCCTTGGGGGCAGCAAACGGTTCTTGCACATTCCAGGGAGAGATCCAGCTTCATCCTCATTCACTCCAGCAAGGCTCACCATGCCCCTACTATGTGCTGTGTGCAGGACATAACAATGCAGCTGGAGAAGGGCAGGTCTCTGTCCCCAGGAGCCAGTGTGCTGGGCTGGGAGGCTGGAAGAGAAGCTGGTCATCAACGCTGCCAAAGACATCCATGGAAGGATGGTGCTAGAAAGAAAGTCACACAGGGTGACATAATAGGGGTTGTCTTGGGGCTGTGGGGACAAGGAGGGTCTCCCTGAGAGGGAAACACGTGAGCTGAGACTTCAGTGGGAAGTGGGGACAGTTAGCCTTGTTGGTGGGATGGGGTGATTCCAAGTGGAGAGTTAAAAAGGCAGCAGGAGAGGGAGGAGCATTTTGGCTTACAGGTTGTAGCCCACCCTGGAGGGAAACCAAGACAGGAACTGAAGCAGAGGCTGTGGAGGAATGCTGCTTCCTGGCTTGCTCCCTCTGGCTTGCTCAGCCACCTTCGTTATACAGCCCAGGCCCCCCTGCCCAGGGGTGGCACTGCCCACTGTGTGCTGGGCCCTTCCACATCAACTAACAGGCAAAAAAATGCCTCCATAGACATGCCCATAGGCCAGTCTGCTGGAGGCCATTTATCGGCTGCGATTTCCTCTTCCCAGCTAGGTCCAGGTTTGCGCTGTCAAGAACCCGGTCTACAAGACCCACTGACTGATTAGAACAGCAGTGACCTGGAGAGGTTGAAATGTTGCAGGTCTAAGGTTGGAATGTTGCAGGTCTAGAGGTTAATTACATTCTCTGGAGAGCCATTCCCTGCCCACCTCTGTGTCCGAACTAACATCCTGTGACTAATAGATAAAAAACCTTTTTGAATTTATTAACTTAGCAGACCACTAGTTTCCACCAACCCCAAAGCTAAAAATGTCACCAGATACTGTCTGAAGCCTGTAGCACAAATTGTTAGAAGATCTTATTAATAAAATCAAACCCGGAGCCAGGTATTGGGGTTAAAGCTGGAAGATCAGAGAAGCAGAACCAGCCACAGCCAACCTCACCTCACCAATTCCTCAGCTCGTCCTCTTTCCTCAGACTGGAAGCCTCTGTGTCCTCATCCGAATGGATCTCAGCTGAACTGCTGCTCAAAAGCCTAAAAGCTTAACCAGCTCTAGTTCCTGGTTTTCATGCCTTATATACCTTTCTGCTTCCTGCCATCACTTCCTGGGATTAAAGGTGTGAGTCACCATGCCTGGCTGTTTCCAGTGTGGCTTTGAACTCACAAAAATCCGGATGGATCTCTGCCTTCCGAATGCTAGGATTAAAGGCGTGTGTGCCACCATTTTCTGGCCTCTGTATCTAGTGGCTGTTCTGTTCTCTGACCCCAGATAAGGGTGCACAATATGTTGGAGAACACGATATCACCACAGAAGCCCACAGAAAAGCGTCCCTCATCTCACTGTAAGCACCTCTCTGATGGACCCACCAATGTCTTTTAAACTTGCCTTGATTTATGACTTTCTTTGCAAAACTATAAAACTTTGTGAAACTCCTTCCACCTTAGAACATGGAATTGTGAATGACCTAAATCTACCTTCCAGGGCCATGGTCACTCAAATTTGGCTCCAGGATAAATAATCTCTTGTTCCCTTTAAGGTGAGGTGTGTGTGTGTGTGTGTGTGTGTGTGTGTGTGTGTGTATGTGACAGTGTCAAGTTGACAAAAGCTAGTTATGACAGGAATCAAAGGCCCACAGCCATGCATGTTCATAACACGTCAGGAACGTGTTTACTGTGGCCAGAAAGGGACTGGAGAAGTCCTGGGAGCCTATGTGTGACAGACCTAAATGCCATGCCAAAGAAATGAACATTCTCCTAGAGCAAGGGAGGGGAGCCAAAGAGGCCACGCCCTCTGCCTTCCTGGGCCCCTTCTGGGGGAGATTTCTTTGAGCCTGACTTGCAAAGGTTGTTGACTTTAGTTAAGTAAATACTACCAGACTTGTGCTCAAATAGGTTTAGGGCAGTGGTTTCTCAACCTTCCTGACGCTGAGAGTTCCTCATGCTGTGGTGACCCCTAACCATAAAATTATTTTCATTGCTACTCCATAACTATAAATTTGCTACTGTTATGAGTTGTAACGTAAATCTCTATGTTTTCTGACGGTCTTTGGGGGTTGTGACCCACAGGTTGAGACCCACTGATCCAGGGTAGTATGAAGTCCAGGGATTCACAGAGCTGCTGTGATGGGTCTGGGGTCACTCAGAGATTCACCGTGACCATGAATACATTTTGATAAGAGGCTTTTTATTTAGGTACTGGCATCCGACATGGGGCCAGAACTGCACCTGAAAGTGCTCCCAAGTCTCAGCCCAGTCGGCTCAAGGCTTGTGAAGGCAAAACCCACATGCCTACATGTATTCTGCCTTTGCGTCAGCAGGGTCTTATTTTAACATATCTGTCTTACAGTTGTCCCAGTCATCTTTTTGAGCAGAGTAAGCAAGTTTGATTACAAAAGCAGAAATAGCAGTTAGTCTTATGACCTACTGTCTTACAAGAACAGCAAATTTTACAAGATCAGTAATATAAGAATAGTCTTGAACGTCTGGGGAAAAAAGGGCAGGGGGCTTCAGGATACAGCCTGTACAAGCTAGAGGCTTACGTGTTAGAGGCATTTTTGCTTCGTATTATCTTAAGCATAGTAATTAAAACCTTAAATGTAATGTTAACCATCACAATTGCCTGGGAAGATGTGAGGGGTGGAACCTTAGCAACCCCAGCAACCCCCCAGGGGCACCTCACAGAGATGGACACAGCCAAGGGCCAGGACTTCCACCCTCCTCCCGACAGCCTCTGTGCTCAACCCTGCCCACCTGGGGTATGCAGGCAACACCTAGATTTCTTTGCATCCCTCCAAGCAGTCCCAAAAGGCCAACATCACAAAATCAGCGCAAACCAGGCCAGCTTCCCGTGTTAGATCTGTCCAGCAGTTTCCTCTGGGAAGCAGGGCTCTCACTTGCTCCATCACTGAATCAGCAGGGGCCGTGACTCCCAGCAGAAGCTGTGGAGAGAGTTTTATGCTCTGTCAGGCCCTTTGAAGAGGACCCTGCCTGAAAATAATTGGGCCATCCACCAGAGCTTCCTGGGAACCAAAAAAGAAACAGCCAGTTCCTGCCTCTGGCACAGCAGGGCCAGAGCTCCAGCAGAAGAGCAGCCTTCACTGAGGGGAACCAGGAAGGCAGGGACTGTGAGCAAGGCGAGCTTCATGGAAGCCTGCAATTGGACCTGGGTAAGAAACCTTATGCTGATACACAAGACTGCCAAAAGCCCAGCTCTCCTTCTTGTCCCAATCCCAAGAGGTTCTGGTTGAAGACAGTATCAGTTTACAGCCAGTGGACCCAGGGAGAGACCAGGCTAGCCCACTCTTTCAACCATTCATAAATCCAAGGAAGTACTCTGGCTAGCCTGAATAGAGTCACATGACTATCTACACCAACCAGAGAAGATGCCTGAAGGGGACACCATGAATGGATATTTCTAGGTCACATGATTACTGCATGATCCAGGAGGTCTTTGATTAGCTACCTGACCAGAACCATAGAGAGTGAAGAAAGAGCAAACAAGATTGAAATGAGGCTCTTAGTCTGATAGCTTGTTGCTGGAAAGTTCTCATGGTCTAGCCTAGAGCTCCCTGCCCACTCCTTCCCAGCCATACTTCCAACACCTAATGTGTGAGAGTTCTGAATATTTTCACATGTGTGTGTGTGTGTGTGTGTGTGTGTGTGTGCAAATATGTATGTGTGCAGGTGCATATGAAGGACAGAAGATGACATTAAATGTCTCCCTCAATCATTCTCCACCTAAATTTTTGAGACAGGGTCTCTCACTGAAGCTGGAACTTGCCAATTCAGCTAGACTGGCTGGCCAGCCCAGGAGCCATGGGGATCCTCCTGTCTCCACCTTCCCAGTCCTGGGGACTGGAGTGTGCTGCCACTAGCTTTTGCTGGCTTGCTTTTAACATGGTTCCTAGGAATCAAACTTGAGTCCTCATGTCTACATGACAAGCAGTTTACCAACCAAGCCATCTCCCCTGCCTGTGTTTATAAGGTTTCAAATCCTTGCCTCTACGCCTCACTTACTTACCCGTTGCCTCTGCCTTGGGTGGCTTCCTGTACAAGTCTCAGTCCTCCCCACCTCACACATTATGCTCATTCCATGTCTATTCACAGTCCCACTTCCTTGAGAACAAATATTTAATATTACTCTGTTCTCCTTTCCTAGTGCCTTGAATGTTACTTGACACATCAATAAATATTCTTAGAATTAATCAATTAACTAACTGCAGTTATTGGATTGGCCATGGACAGTTTGGAAATGCCTAGTGTCGGGTAGGTAGTTTTCTCCTCAGAATTGAAATACTCCCTCCTGGAGGAAGTGAAAGGCTCATAAGATCAGAAGAAAGGGAAAGCCACTAGGCTCAGGAAGGTCCAGAAACTTACAGGCTTGGGAAGCTCGGGAAGCTCCAAGATGCACCAGAGCCCCTCCCCAAGGTGGCATAAGGAGTATGGAACTGCTTGAGGAAGGGGACTCTTCAGTGGAGCTGTCTGCAAGTTGGGCAAGGAGCTCCAGGACTGTAGCTGTCATGTCACTCACAGAGGTGGGCTTCCGAAAGATGCAGCGGTGGGAGAGTCACCCAAGAAGTCCTGATGATCACATTTGTTCACTAGACCAGATGGGAGAACAATTGGTTCTTTGATCTGTTGCTGTCAACACTCTTGTGTAAATACATCTTTGCTTATGTCCCCTCAGGCAATGTCAAAATAGTACCCGGGAAGATCAGTTGCTTTTCGTGTACTGTGGCATCACAGGTCTTGGGGAGGAGATGCCCATGACCTAATTTTATCCTGAAAGATGTCCTAGAGAAGTCTCTAACCTCCGACCTCAGTCTTCTCTTCTGGGAAAAGGGCTCTTTGATTTTCCACTCTGGATCCAACCCTATAAGTCAAGAGGGAGAGCTCAGCCTTGGCAAACTCTTGGAGAACTCTTGACAGCCAGTAGAACTCTGAGACACAGGCTTCCCAGGCAGCAAGCGGGAGAGGCAGGACAAGAGAAATTTCCAAGCATATCAAAGTGATTATCTGCCAAATATCCAACTGTCTAATTTTAGAATACTGTCAGATACTTCTGACACTCATGGAAGGAGCTTGAAATCTTGAATTCATCTTTGCATTTCATTGGGAAATTTAGGCCTGTCATTAGAAGCACAACAAAAGCCTAGTAATGAAAACTCATGATTCTGAGGCCTCTCCATCAGCTGGAGAGGAAGAATGCTTGCTGGACCAGTCAGTAGCACTCACTCTATGGAAAGGAACTTGTTCTCACCCCCAACTACCACCCCTCCCCCTGTTCACAAGTTTGTGAGCCTAGCAGGACTCTCAAACATCCCACTCAAGTTACCTGAGCCTAGGGGAGCTCTTTGAAATGCAAGGCACGGTAGAAGCTTTAAAGGACCTACTGTGTGCCAAGAACTTGCATAAGCCCTTTGGTCCTCATGCTTTTACTTCCAACTCCAGCTCTCCTTGTTCTCCCCTCTGGAGCTCTGTTCCAGCCACATTGAACCTCCCTGCATTCTAGCTCATAGCCAAAGTTCGCCTCCAGCCTTTAGCATGTGCTCTCCTCTCTGCCTAGAGCTCTCTGACTCCTATCCTATTCCCGCCCCAATCTCCACATGGCTGGAGCTTCCCATTGCTCAACCTAAGCTCCAGGGTCACCTCTTTGGAGGAAATCTCTCTACCCTGTCATTCATGCACTGGGTTCCAACATGTACCTTCTGTTGTCTTCACAGCTCTCACTGAAGCCAGAAATCTGTCTATTCATTGATATATCTTTCACTTCCTGCCTCTGCCTCCAGAATGAGGGCTTTTTGGGGGTAGAGGTGTTTTTTGTTTGGGGTGTGTGTGTGTGTGTGTGTGTGTGTGTGTGTGTGTGTGTGTCCTTTCCAAAGCCGTGTTCCTAGTGTCCCCCAAATAGTGATTGTGACAGAGCTAGGACTCCATGTCCATGTGACTAAAGATGGATGGATGAATGGATGGATGGATGGAAGAGAGGTTGAGTGGATGTTTCCCCAAACCCTGGCCTTGCCTATGGTGCTTTTCAGTAAATTAGCTAATGGATGTAGGAGACACAGAGGACTGAAAATGGCTTGTCAGGCTTATCTTTAGCCTAAGTTGTCGTGAGTTGTTTGAAAGGTTGCCCAAGGCCTGCCGATCTATTTAAAGGGGTGTTTTGTTTTCTGGACATTTCTAGAAGACTATGAGTTCATTTAACAGATGAAAAACTGACACTTGGAAAGAGGGACAAGGACTCTGAAAGATCATAGGGAGTGTCAGGAGACTCAGATGAGAAGCCAGCTGGCTTGATCTGGCTAGCTTATGTCTGAAGTTCTTGGCAGGTGCATGCAGAGGCCTCTGTCCGTCATAAAAGTGGTGCCATTGTTCCAGTGATGCCGGAATAATAATAGCAAAACAAGGGTCCCAGAGGCCAACCTGTCCTTAAGGTTTGCATCTGAAATGTCCCAAGGGCTCATGCTCTGAACACTCAGTCCCCACCCTGCAGCTTGATTCTGAAGGCGGTGGAGACTCCTAGCTTACAGAAATAGGTAGCTAGAGAAGGCCCTTTGAAGGTCATTTTCCTGATGTGGAGACCGAGACACACACACACACACACACACACACACACACACACACCACACACACACACACACACACACCACACACACACACACACACACACCACACACACACACATATATATAAATATAAATATAAATATATATATATATATATATATATATATATATGATGCATTTTGCTTTTGGTCACAATGGAGCAGGGTGGCCTGGCAGTGGAATCAGCAGCATCTGCTGTGACAAACCCACATCCGGGGATTTCTCCTGTGGTAGTGACCCTTGTGAGCCACGAGCAAGCAGGATGGCCCTGTCATTCTCCAGACTGCCTCCCTCACACGTATACCTCAAAGACAAGACACAGTTTGCCTTTTAGCCCAGATGGATGACTAGACCTCTGTGCGGCTGGTACTGGAGAGAGGCATTCCTCACTGAATGCAGTGGAATCCTGTTTGGGGACAGTCACAAAGGGAGTGGAGGTTGCTCTGTGCTGGGCTAGTGACACCCTGGCAGTAGGCTGTAGGGGGCAGATATGAGGAGACTCAAGCCCCCCACCCCACTTCTCCCTCCTACAATGGGACTAGAGGAGGGTCCCTGTGTGAGGTCTGTCCTCCTGCCTCACCTGGTTCCATGTACAGACACGAAGATGTGCTCAGAGTGAGCTCACGGGAATTCTCAACCCCGCAGGTTCCACTGAACAGTATATGTCTGTCGCTTTTGCCATGTTTTCCTTCTGTCTCAAATGTCAAGTGGGTCTTCCTAGGAGCACTGAGTGGGGGCGGGGAGGGATTAGGAGGTAATTTTGTCTCATTTGAAGATGGTCTGGAGTATAGACTAGTAAAGAGACTCCTTGGAGCCCGATTCCCCTGCCCCCACCCCTCCTGCCTCCTCCTCTCTCCCCCTCTTCACTCCTGGCATCTGCCTGCAGTAAAGGCCATGTGGGAGCTAAGACATGGAGGAGTTAGCATGCCCTGCCAGGCTCTGCCTTCCAGAAGCCCAGCTCCCCGCTGAGCCTGGCCAAGGCAGTGTTCCAGGGGAAGGCCCTATTCTTAGGAAGGGGAAATCTCTGAGGAAAAGGCACATGTCTCAGCCCTGGCCAGTGAGGCTACAGCTGCTCTGTGGTGGCATCTTGGAGACTCTCAGTGCTTCCCAAGGTAGGGGCTCTGTGGCACCACCTGGGGTGACATGGGTCTTTGGGCAGAGTATCAGGGGAAGTTAATGGGTGGTGGGGGAGAGAAGATGTGCTTGCATTGGCTGTAGAGCTATGCTGCCCCTCTGTCCTTCAAGATGCAGCAAGGCCGGGCGGTGGTGTCATGTGCCTTTAATCCCAGCACTCGGGAGGCAGAGGCAGGAGGAATATCTGTGAGTTTGAGGCCAGCCTGGTCTACAGAGCGAGTTCCAGGACAGGCTCCAAAGCTACACAGAGAAACCCTGTCTTGAAAAAAACAACAAAAAAAAAAAAAAGAAAGAAAGAAAGAAAGAAAGAAAGAAAGAAAGAAAGAAAGAAAGAAAATAGACGCGGCCCATGTCTGTGAGGGCCCTTCAGGACAGCAGAAAGGACACTGGATACCAAAGCCCTCAAGGCTCAGGCACAGGACTGGGTAGAGGCTACCCTTGAGTGGCAGGCTGAGGCCCTGCAATCACCCTAGAACCAGCCCAGCACCAATGCTCCCTCCGCAGCCCAGAGGAGCAGCAAGGGACTGCTAACCGTGCAGAGATAGCACAGATCCTTCTTTCATGAGGTCTCTGCAGCAATGTAGGGATACCATGAGCCTCAGCTCGTGGGTGAGCAACAGGGTCCAAGAGCAAGGGATGTAGAACAGGCAGAATTGGAGTGGCCATCCATGCCATGCTCGGCCCAGGCTCTTGCTGCTGTGCTCTGTGCTCCCTCTCATGTTCGCTGTCCCTTTGCTCTGCCTGCTCCCCGAGTCTCTCAGCCTCTCCTCCCCTCAACTCTGTGCTCACTCTGGGCTGCTCTGAGACCCTCGCCCTTTCCCACCTTCTATGGTACAGAGACCTCCCTTGTGAAACAGGAGCACAATGGTAAGCCTGAAAGGATGCCCCATAAAAAGTCTGGTCACCCGATGCAGACCAGGGCCATTTTTGTGACTTCAGCTACCTGTGTTCAAGAGAAATCTGAGCAGGGGCTGATAATTGTTGGAGAATATTATTTTAAGGTGTGTTGCTTTTGTTTATGTTGCATTTGTTTAACTCTGTGAGGCTGTGTTACTGTGCCTGTCCAAAACACCTGATGGTCTAATAAAGAGCTAAACGGTCAATAGCAAGGCAGGAGAGAGAAATAGGTGGGGCTGGCAGGCAGAGAGGATAAATAGAAGGAGAAATCTGGGAGAGAACAGATCTAGGAGCAAGAACAAGGAGAGGAGGACGTCAGGGGCCAGCCAACCCAATATACAACCAGCAATGGAGTAAGAAAGAAAGGTATACAAAAATAGAGAAAGGTAAAAGCCCAGAGGCAAAAAAATGGGTTAAAGTTAAGAAAAGCTCTCAAAAAAAACAAGCCAAGCTAAGGCAGAGCATTTATAATTAAGAATAAACCCCTGTGTGTGATTTATTTAAGAGCTGGGTGGTGGAACCCCCAAAAGAGCAAAAAGAAACAACAGATAATTACCCATGATTTTGTAGCAACCCTCTTGCAAATCCCTGCTCCCTTCATCTCTGCTATGGACACCTAGATTCACTGGCTCCTGCTGGCTTTGTAACCAGTTACCCCATGAGGGTGAGTCTGCAGCTCTGGAAGACCAAGAGGAAGAGCTGAGTAGGGAAGGGGTCACGATGTGTGCAGGCAGCCCATGATGTGTGCAGGCAAGTGATGATATGTGCAGGTAGCCCACAATGTGTGCAGGCAGCCCATGCAGCAGGCACACTATAAGCAAAAGCTCAGAGGTGCCAATGGAAGCCAGAGGGAGCCCCTGGGGTGAAAGGCAAGGCCGGATAAGCAGATGGAAGTGGACTATGAGGCGAAAGACGATGGCCAAGGACAGTTTCACTACACAAAATGGCTTTGAGGTCTAGTCCTGAGACTGCATTTTTACAGAGATGTCTTCCGGTCCTTGGGGATGATGTAGGAGCTGCTTCACCAGTCTATCACATAGAGGATCGAACGGACGTGTTTGTTATCTTAGTTACTTTTCTCGTTGCAATGAAAGAACACCTGACAAAAACAGGGAGGGAAACGTTTATTCTGGCTCTCAGTTTGAGGGGCGCCGTCCATTCTGTTGGGGAAGGAATGGAAGCCACAGTGGCTCCAGCTGAGGCTGCCAGGGTGGGAGGCAGTGAGGCAGTGGTCTCCTTACACCCACAGAGAGAGATGAGTGCTGGTGCCCCGTTCACTTTTCCTGGAACCCAGCCTGAGGCATTGGGCATGTCAGTAGACGCTAACTCTGAAGGAGGTCTCAGACTTCCAAAGGGGACTTGACCACCCTGGGAGGTCCTGACAGCCTGGTAATGGCTTCTCTCCTTCCCAGGGCTCTGACCAAAGTGAGACAGTAAAAGGTTTGCAGGGATGGGTTGGTGAGGAAGTCCGTGGAGGCCTTCTGTTCCAGCTGGGATCTTCCCCACTCCCTTCCAAGAACGGAATGGGCAGACATCGAAGAATACAGATGGGCAGTGCTTTATTGACAGTTCTGGATTAGTAACAGTAATTAAGTAGGGTAAAACAAAACAGACGGTCATTCGGGATTTAGATGAGGTGGGTTTGAACTCTTAGTAGCGCTGGGATGCTAAGTGGGGTGCTAGCTGTGAGCTGCCTTGATACAGCTCTGAGAAGTGCCTCATCTCAGGGTTCCCCCAAGGCAGTGGGGCTGCCAGTCAAGAGCTGTTGGGTCTGGAGAAATGGCTCAGCAGTTAAGAGCACTTGCAGCTTTTGCAGAGGACCCGAGTTCTGTTCCCACATCAGACGATTCACAACCTCCTGTAGCTCCAGCTCTAGGGGATTCCACATCTCTGGCCCTCACATATGTGCACATACACACAGACACAGACACATAAATAAAATAAACCTTTAACAGAGAGAAAGCCGTCTCTTACAGAGCCAGTCTGCGGGTCGGGGAAGTGTCGTGACCCTCAGCCTTCAAGGACAATTTCCTGAAGTGTGGGTAGTCTCTGTGGCTGGAGACTGGACACTTCTTCAGGAACAAACCCCCATCCATCCCTAACCTGAGGCCACGGGGTGAGTCCCCTTTGACCTACAGTTGCTGGTCAAGCCTGGGCCTCCATTTCTGGTGTCCACAGAGATCTAAAGGTTCATTTCTTCCTCTTCTGCTGAATTCCAATGAGCCTTGTGTGCCAAAGCCCAGATTTAGAGTGGGTCTAGCCACAGAGGAGGTGGAACAGTAATGTTTCAACCCCCAGCTGCCTAGCTATATCCACCTTTGCCCCCTCAGCAGAAATTGTCCTGGGAATATGGTCCTTGGAATGCGAAGCAGGCCAAGTCCATGGGCCTGGCAAGTTGGAACCACGCCCTTGATCACAGTGGCCCTGGCAGGGAGAGGCTGCTCATCCCTGGATCTTAGCGGTCCTGCCTGTGGGTGAGGGTGACACGGGGCTGTGGGTTCAGGTTCTGGCCACCAGGAGCCAAGGCAAGGCTTGTTCCTTCTGCTCATGGCCCCTTTAAGAAAGGTAGACTAGGTTAGAGAGCTGCCCCCCGCCCCCAGGCTCAGAACAAGGACTCTGGAGTCAGGAGTCTTGGTCCTGGCTCTGCCTAGTTACGAGACCTTAGACAAGTTCCTAGGCCTCTCAGAGGCATATCATCCTGGGTTGTAAGATGGAGATAATTACTGTTGCCTCTCAGAGATTTTCAGTCCGGTTATACTAGAGGTACTGGGCCTACATCACGGAGGATAATTAGCTCCCTTTAGCAGAGGGATAATACATGAAGTCACAGCTGAGTAGACACCATCCCCCAAGCTCAGGGAGGCCAGGGCCAAGCTCTTTAAATATTTACTTTGCTTTTACAAGCTGGGATGGTAATGTGGAGCTCCTATAGCCTGGGGTCCCTGGCTTTCCAGAAAGCCCTCCCTGTGGCATCCATTTCCCATCCCTAGAAGTGCAGCTGACGTTACTTGGTCCTATGAAGAAAGGGAAACTACCACATCTGGTCTACACATTCCTGTGATTTAGCCTCTCTGAACCCAGCCCAGAGTACAATCCAGGGATAGAACCAACAACAAGGTCCACTCCAAGGCAGAGCCCACGAGCCTTGCATGTTTACTGAGCAAGTACCAAGCTGGCATTAGCCAAAGTGATGGCTGGTGATTCCAGAAAGGATGCAGGGAAGGAAAAACAAAATGATGGCCATATTGATCTGGGGCAGGAGCCTCTAGAAAGCAGCTGCGCCATCCATCCGCCTCTGGGACCAGCACTTTCTACATGCTTGATGTAGCCTGAGGTCTTGAGCCTGCCCGTGGGCAACAAGAGTCAGGAATGCACCAAGTTCCCCAGCATGGCTGGCCTCCTGGCAGGCCAAGGACACCAAAGGAAAGATAGTGTTCCACTGAACGGGCCCTGTGCCCCATTTCCAGGGATTCAGGTCGTCCTTGGAGGAGGTAACAGCAGAGAGTAAAGTGAACAGGAATCCCTGTCTATACTGAACTTTGGGGGTCAACAGCTTTGGGGCTTTGCCTGCTCCAAAATGTATACTCTGTGATGAGAGATATCTGCCTCCCTGGACTCAAGCCTGGTGCCAGGCATGTGATGGGTGCTTATACACTTAATAACTGATGCCCTCTATCCCCATTGTCCAGAACCTTGTTCTCTTGCAGCCTGCAACCCTGACTATGAGACACTTGCAGGCACGTCTAACCTTTTGACATTGGGACATACTATTGTCATCTACACACACCCACACACAAAAAAATTGCACACAAAACTCCTCACCATGTTTAAAGTAAGTTTATGGCTTTTCTGTACCACATTCATAGCTATCCTTGACTGTTTGCAGATTGTGGGCTGCAGGTTGGAAACCCCAGAGCTCCAGAGAGGAGAAACAACTGTTCCCAAGCTGCATAGTAAGGTCCCTGGCCAGTCAGTACTAGAAATGGTGTGTCAATTTTCAGCACCAGCAGCTCCAGGCTCCCACTCACATCCACTTAGCGTGTGCAAGGACATGGAACAGCGATTTTATTAGAGTGCAGAGACAATTTATTTTTTCCTAAACGTAAATGAAAATAAATAACCGAGAAGATCCCCAAATGTTTATAAATGTATTAAAGACATGTTATCAGCACACGAGACACAGCAGCAGAGGCAGTCGATGAAGAGGCTCCTGCCAGGCAGCTATGTGCTAAACGGAGCTGGCGCTCACAGGCTGTGGGGCAGGGAACCCCAAAAATGAGCTTCGGAGAACTTCCTGGCTCCAACTCACAGCAGTAAACGCAGAGGATAAAATCCACACTGCCGCCATCGCCACCGCTGGGCGGTGGTGGCGCACCCTTTTAATCCCAGCACTCGGGAGGCAGAGCCAGGCGGATCTCTGTGAGTTCGAGGCCAGCCTGGGCTACCAAGTGAGTCCCAGGAAAGGCGCAAAGCTACACAGAGAAACCCTGTCTCAAAAAACCAAAAAAAGAAAAAAAAAATCCACACTGCCTTCTTAGTCTACCAGACATGCATCATTCACAGAGAAATCCCAGCTTGCTTTTAATCAACAGGGAACAGCTAACTACTTCTCATGTGGACAGTGAAAGGTTCTGAGAGAAAAAAGAAAACACAGTAGAACCAGGAGGAGGGGAAAGAACATGATTTATAAAGAAACTACTATGGTTTTAATCTTGGTTTTTGTAAGTATGTGTGTGTGTGTGTGTGTGTGTGTGTGTGTGTGTGTGTGTGGTGTACATACATGTCTCTGGGTGCACATGTGTGGGTGCTTGAACATGTGTGCATGCATGCAGGTGGAGACCACAGCTTGATGTCAGGTGTCCTCGATCTCTATGTAGGGAGGGAGGTCCTCTGTTACCCTGGAGCTCACAGAATCAGCGTGTACAGCCAGCTTGCCCCAGGAATTCCCTTTCAGCCTCCAAAGCACTGGGATTACAGGTGGGCTGCCAAGCAAGACCAGATCTTACACGGGTGCTGGGGATTCGAACTCATGTCCTCACATTTGTGTGGCAAGTGCTTTCTTCACCAAGCTATCTCCCTGTCCACCCCCAAGCCATGAAGAATAGGTACTCTTGTCTCTAAAGGCCAGCTGGGTGTCTGCTCTACAAATAGCTGCTGACGTCACTCCCACTATCTATCTGTGCCATCGCTCTGTAGCAGGGCAGAGCCACTTAACACAACGCATCACAGCCGATGTGGCCCTGCCCATCTCAGCAGTGACCCACTTGCTTGGCTTTGCTGTTGGGCTCTGTTTTCCTTCCTGGTGCTGTGACAAATACCATGAGCAAAAGCAACTTGGGGGAAGAAAGGGCTTATCTGGCTTATACTTCCAGGTCACAGTCCAGCACTTCCGGGTCACTGTCCATCACGGAGGGGTGTCAGAGCAAGAATTCAAGCAGGAAATTGAAGCAGAAACCATGGAGGGATGCTGTTTACTGGCTCATTCTCTGACTCACAGGCTCCTGCTCAGTTAGCTTTCTTATGGATCTCAACCATCCGCCCAGGGAATGGTGCCTCCCACAGTGGGCTGGGCCCTCCTACCTCAATCAACTATCAGGACAATCCCTCACAAACATGTCCATAGGCCAGTCTGATCTGAACAATCCCTTAATTGGGACTTCCCTCTCTGGTGATGCTAGGTTGTGTCACGTTGACAGTTAAAGCTAAGACAACCCAGCACTTACTATGCCAAGGAAAGAGCCAGCGTTGGGCTTCCCCTGGAGGGAGCAGGAGTGTCCCTAAGTCACAGAACATTGACAAGACCTGCTAACTGCCCTCCTGTCCAAGATCTTACCCTGCTTCCATGATAAGGGCTACAGGGGGCTGAGCCTGTGGCACTGGGTTCAAATCATGCCTCTACTTTCTGCTCACTTGCTATCACTCTCATCCTGTTGGGCCACAGCTTTCTTCTTCCTTATTTTCCTAATGATTGACTGTGATGGGAACTCATTATGCAGCCAGGCTGGCCTAGAACTTGGCATGCAGTGCAGGGTGACCTCACTCTTACTGTACTCCTGCCTTAGCCTCCACTATGCTGGGGTTCTAGACATGAGCCACCACGTCCAGCAGAGAGGAGGAGGCAGAAGTCTCAGCAGGGGTGAGAATTGCCGCTTAACATGAAACAAACAGAACTGATGCATAGAAGAGATGAGTTCCATACAGGCCAGGCAGAAGGCAGCAATCAAGGAAGGCTGCTGGGAGGAGGAGGTGGGTCAGGACTGGAGCTCTGTGCTCTCTCCTGCTCATCCAGGCCTCTTTCTGCCTCATCCAGGATTTGGGATATAAGCTGAAACACGACACATTGGATCTTTATTTTCAACAGATCACTTGGAAGCAGACAGAGGGATCATTACATGGAGGGAATCTCTGTAACTCACTCCCTCTGAAAACATACTTTAGAACAGTGTGCTTCTCAAACCTCCTAACGCCATGACTCCTTAATACAGTTCCTCATGTTATGGTGACCCCAACCAGAACATTATTTTGTTGCTACTTCATAACTGTAATTTTGCTATTGTTATGAATCATAATGTAAATATCTGATGTACAGATGGTTTTAGGTGACCCTGTGAAAGAGTCGTTTGACCCCCCCAAAAGGGTCGTGACCCATGGGTTGAGAAACTGCTTTAGACTGTAATTAAAATGGAGTTTCCTCTTATCACTCAAAGAATTCCTTCTGAATATTTTACTTATAGGTTTTCTGTAACACACACACACACACACACACACACACACTTAGAACCTCTCAGTTCATTCCTTCGCTTTCCCATGAGAATTGCTGGATGCCTACCTTATGCCAGGCAGAACCCCTGGGGACATGGCCATGGGAGGTCCACTCTACCTGGCATTGTCCCCAAGGCGACACTGGTGAAGCTAGACATCTCCAGCAGTCACGTCCACCCCCTGACAGAGTGGAACAGATGAGCCCCAGCTACCCTATGAGCCAAGTGGCTGAGTGAGAGGCTAGATGGCCTTGGGCAGGTGCTATGCTGTTCTGAATGTAACACTTTACAGATATTAAAGGGGCAGCCATTTGCCACTGATGTTTCCTAGAGAGGAGAGTGAGGACCATTTTGTCCTCAGGGCCAAGAAAGGCCTCCTTGCAGAGGTGACATCTGAGTGGAGACAGTCATAGAATTTTCCAACAACACTTGTGAAGGGAAAACAAAGCCACACAGCCAGCCTGCTCTGTGATACAGGCTGCCCCTTTGCCGCCCTGCCCTGCTGAGCTCCCATCCCGTTCAACACTTAGGGGAAGGCGTCACATTCTCTTCCTTTGTGGGGTCCCCTAAGTGAAACCCAGGATAGGACGGAAGAGAAGAGCCTCCCCCACCTCTCTAGTCCTCCTCCCCTCCCCCTTCCTCTCTCCCTCCCTCCTTCCATGCTGGTATTTATTTTCAGAATCTCCAGATCTTTCCCAACCCTGTGACATTTACTCTTTGGAATTAGAGTATTGTCCAATTCTCTTTCCCAAAGCCAGGCTGATGGAGAAGATTTCCCCAGGGCTTATGGCTGACCCACTGGAGGTGACATGCCAGGGGAAGATCTTGCATATCGTTATAGCTCTGACTGTGCCAGCCAGCAATTACCAGGCACCTACTGTGCAATGGGGGGAATTATCAGAATCCAGCCATGTGAGAGTCCCGTGGGGATGGACGGGACTCTCATCTGCCCCCGCTGGTGGGATGGACTAAAGCTCAGAGAGACTCCAGCCAAGGCTGTTCCCTCAGGAGTGGAGCAGGGATGACCCACAGGGCTCTCACTCCAGGTCGTCCTTTATCCCCCATGCTGCCTTCGAGGCTCATGAGATTCATGAGCACAAGAAGAAAGACGAGGCATGCATGGGCTGTCCTCACCTGTGAGGGCCACTGGCTGGAGGCAGACACATATGGCTAGAGCCAAGGAACAGGGAAGGATGTAGGACTGACCTGGTCCTTGTGGGTCAGGACCCTGTGTACAAATGACAGAATGGCTAAATGTGAGTGTCTGTAAGACGGCCCAGCAGAAAACAGTGGAAGGAGGGCGGACTCAGCACAGCTGGGAGATACGTTGGCTCACCTACAGGGGTAGTCCGGGGCTGAGCCAGCGACCGTTCCCAGAAGTGTTCTCATCCAGAGTCATGACCGAAGCAAGGTTTGGAGCAGTGTCACCCAGCTTCCCAGTCTACTGCCCAGGCCTCTGCAGGACTCTCATGTACCCCAAAGTGAAGGTCAGCCTCCTTCCCCGAGCCCTGAAACTGTTCCAAACAGAGCTGGCAGGGTCAGAACTGAGTACATGGGAACAGCAGGACCAGGGCAGGTCCAGACCAGAGGCCAGTAAATGCCTGGCTGGGCAGGGCAGGGCTGGGGCAGAGACTGAAATGGGAGGTATTTACTCATCTGTCTTGAACTGTTTGAACAAGTGGTGGTACAGCGGCCTGTTAATGCTCTGCACCTGGGCTGGTGTCCTTTCCCAGGCCTTCTCGCCCTCAGAGAAAAACAGCAGTTGAGCGCCACACTCTCACCTGGCTCAGGATCACAAGGCCACAGGGACATGTCACAGCAGCTCTTTTTGATAAAGACAAAGTACCCAGCTGCTCTGGCCCTCCCACACAACAGTCATCTCCAAACAGGAAGGACAGAGGCCAGAGAAACAGGGGTGGGGATGGGGGCTGTCTAGCAGGTGTCGAGGACACAGCCTGCCCCCTGTGCATTTTGGACTGCATATTTCGTCAAAAGCGACTGGATCATACTGGATCCAGGAGTGCTGGACGTAGATGCTCCCCATAGGCCTTCATTGGTCTGTTCATTTCCCGCACTGACTCACACAAATGAACTGAGTGCTCACTAAACACCAGGATGTCGGGGGCGGGGGGTCTGAGGGCACAGCAGTGAACATGAAAGGCAACACCACCACAGCCCAGGGAGGAGACACATATCAGCAAGTTAAACTGTGCCCCCTTGGCCTGCCTGCCTTGACATCTGCCCCAGCTGTTCCCTCTGACTAATCAGTCTATTGATTATCTATTTCTGTCATCATTAGGGTTCCTATTGCTGTGATGAAACACCATGACCAAAAGCAAGGTGGAGAGGAAAGGGTTTATTTGGCTTACACTTCCACATCACTGTTCATCACTGGAGGAAGTCAGGACAGGAACTCAAACAGGACAGGAACCTGGAGGCAGGAGCTGATGCAGAGGCCATAGAGAGGTGCTGCTTACTGGCTTGCTTCCTATGGCTTGCTCAGACTGTTTTCTTATAGAACTCAGGACCACCAGCCCAGGAATGACATCACCCACCATGGGCTGGGCCATCCCCCATCAATCACTAAGAAAATGCCCTACAGACTTTCCTACAGCCCAGTCTTATGGAGACATTTTCTCAGGTGGAGTTCCCTCCTCACAGATGAATTTAGCTCGTGTCAAGTTGACGTAAAAGTCCTCAGCACCATTGCCTATGTCTGTAATTCTGCTCACATGACTACAACTAGGGAAACTGAGGCCAAGGGCTGACGGAGCCACTGCTCTTTGCCCTCACGTGCCCCATCTCAGCAACATGCTGGGCCACCCCTGGGCCAAAACCCCCATCTCTCCACCTTCCCTTGAAATCAGTCATTGGACTTGGGGACTGTAAATCCTGAGTGACTCTAAAAACTGCTGACGGCCCCTTCCCTCCCCCCTCCTGCCCCTCCTCTTCATCCTCCCCTCCTCTTCCTCCTCTCCTCTCTTACATCTGCTAGCCAGCCTAGCACTCCACCAGGGAACTCGAAGCCCCGGCCCTTTGAATCCACTCCCTTCTGCTTCGTGCCTTCCTCCTTCCTGGCCCTTTGAGCCTCCTCCCTGGTGTCTCTGCCTCCAGTCCAGCCCCAATCTGGGAGCCAGAACACCCTAGTGTTGGAACATGACTGTGCCCGAGCAGGACAGCTCACATCGGGTCACCTCTGCGGAAGCAGGAAGTGCACGTGGGCAGTGTCCGTATGTCACGCAGCCCGTTTCTCCTAAGAGCAGACCCCAGGAAAGCCGGAAGTGCTGAGGAAGAATGTGTCACCAAAGGGCGTTTCTAGGGCTCTTTCATGCTTTGAGCTTAAACCGTGAGCGCGGAAAAGAAAAGAGAAGCCGTTGAAATGGAAATGTGTGATGAAAGTGAGGCAGGAGAAATGGAAACCGCATTTCCTTTCAAGCCGTGTTTTATGTCACTTCTGAAAGACCCTCTCCTGATGAAAACAGCCCCAGCGCTAATTGAAAGACAGGGATGAGAGCATTGAGCCCCCAGGAGGGACGCCACCAGGAGCTGTGCTGCCGTTCTGAAGCGTGACCCGGAAGAAGAAGGCTTCATACTGAAAATGGGGGTCCTGGGAAGAGCCAGAGGCCCTGCTGGTCACCAGCTCGCAGGCTGACCCTGGGGACTTCATTGAAGAACTCGGAATTTCTGTTTTCCCTCCCTCCTCCTGGGCCTCAGTCATCTGCTTCCCTGCGAGGTCCAGAGAGGAAAAGACACAGGACAAGAAGGGACTCCGGACTGATGGACAGTGGGCAGACCTGAGAAGTGGCTAGTTACCGTGACCTGCCATTATGCTGAGCACCAAGCCAGGTGAGACCCAGGAGTGTTCGTCTCAACACGGTCAACACACAGGTGGCCTCTGCACAGTGACAGGGCCAGCCTCTCCCTTCCTGCCCCTGTGGTGGCTTGAGGGGGAAGAGATGCTCAGCTCTGCTGGGATCTGTGCACGCATTTCACAGGATACAGTTCTCCTGTCCTCATGACGATGATGAGGTAACTAGGACCAGAAGGACAGGGGCCATGCTTAGGTCACACAGAGGGAGGGCGGCAGAGTCAGGACTTGACCCAAGACCTACTGGTTCAAAGATGGAGCTTAGTCAATCTCACCCTGGAGCCCCAGGGATGGGCTTCTCCCTCTGGTCTACTCACCCCTGCAGCCAGACACTCTGCATCATTTACCTGTGCATCCCTGGTGCAGTGGTTCCCAGGCTCCATGACGAGGAACCTTCCACCACACTCCCCTGAGTAGCTTCCTGAAGATGCAGGTTTCTGGACCCACCCTCAGCTCCTGCACTACTCTGTCAGTTGAGGCCCAATGCCTGCCGCCATGCTCTGAACAGCTCCTTGAGCCTGTGGGTCGAGCACTACGCTAAGCAGTCTGTGCGCCTGTTTGACATGTG
Organism: Peromyscus eremicus; assembly: GCF_949786415.1. Taxonomy (NCBI): domain Eukaryota; kingdom Metazoa; phylum Chordata; class Mammalia; order Rodentia; family Cricetidae; genus Peromyscus; species Peromyscus eremicus. The sequence continues at coordinate 142,442,253 of NC_081417.1, forward strand.
AGAAAACTGATCCTTGGGTTGGTCACACCGCTTGCCTGTGGTCACCTAGCTGGTGAGCTAAGACTCACATGGACACAGGCCATCTGACTTCAGGCTCTGTAGCTCACACTAATGCTGATGCTGACCACTTCCTACAATGAGAACCGCTTCGAGCAGCATTTACCCGGTACTTACTGTGTGCCAGCATCTATCCAGTACTTACCGTACGACAGAATTTACCCAGAATTTACTGTATGACAGAATTTACCCAGAACTCATTGTATGCCAGAATATACCCAGAACTTACTGTGTGCCAGAATTTACCCAGAACTTACGGTGTGCCAGAACTTTCCCAGCAACCACTGCATGCCAGGGCTGCCCCAAGCACCTTACAGCCTCCCTGACTCATCTGCTCTGGAGGCAGCTGTTTGTCAACACAGTTTACATTCAATGTGCCCGAGTTTCATGATGCCAAACAGAGCAGAAATTTGAACTCGGGGCCCTCCCACAGCAGCTCCCTGATTCTCTCCTATTTCCTAGCCATGGGGATCAGTTACTCATTTTTAAGGGAAGTGACATTTACTAGGAATTCACTAAGACGAGCCCACAGTGCTTAACCAAGTGTCCACAGGATCCCTTCACTGGTGCCAGAGCCTAGAAGGCCCAACAGAAGTATCCAAGTGGAACCAGTTCCACTTTGTAGAAAGAGAAACTGAGCGTCAGAGAGGTTGAGTAGCCCAGACAGGCAAGCATGAGCTTCAGCAGTAGCAAAGCTGGCTGATTTTCAGGACATTGCCCAGGACAAGCCCCTGCCCAAGAGGGGCACCAAGCCCTGCCTTAGCAGAGAGAAGGGACCTTACAACTCAGAGCTTTCTGACCATCCATGTCCAGTGGCCATGTAAGGTTTGAGGCAGGAGTCACTGGCTAACAGACAGGAATCTGGGTGTATCCTGAAAAGCTACTTGTGTGTGTTGGGGCGGGGGTGTCCTTGTGTGTGGGTGGAGCTTAGAGGTGAACCTCAGATGTCATTCTTCTGGTACCATATACTTGTTATTTGAGAGAGAGTCTCTTACTGCCCTGAAGCTCAACTCAGCTGGGCTGGCGGGCCAGCAAGCCTCAGAGACCCTCCAGTTTCCACCCCCACCCTCGCAAGCACCACACCTGCCTTGTGTTTTGTTCTGTTTGTTTGCTTTGGGTTTTTGAGACAGGGTTTCTCTGTGTAGCCCTGGCTGTCTTGGAACTCTCTTTGTAGACCAGGCTGGCCTCAGACTCACAGAGATCTGCCTGCCTCTGCCTCCTGAGTTCTGGAATTAAAGGCGTGTGAACCCAGCTCACACCTGGCTTCTTAATGTGGGTTCAGGGGATCAAACTCAGTTCCTCTTGCTTGCGTGTCAAACACTTTGCTGACTGAGCCAGGTCCCCAGCCCCCACCAAGGCTATTCCCATATCCCTGGGACTGTGCCAGGCCCGGAGCACCAGCCTCACTGGTGCTCAGAAAAGCGGCAGCTGCAGAGTTTGTAACCGTCATTGATGCATCCTCCAAGATCCTCCAGCCAGGAAGGCACACATCTCCTGTAGTGTGGATCGGTTACCAGCAAAGGCACGCCCCTCCTGGCCTCTCCTGGGTGGGGCTCCTAGACTCTGGGTTCAGGGAACTGACCATTGTCCTGCACCGGTCAGCTCACCGGACCATGAAGCCCTACTTTGAGTATCAAAGTGGCTTTGAGATCACCTGCCACAGCTTCCACATGTCACCAGCAGCCACAGGGGTCAGTTATTGCTTGCTGCCAGCTGGGCACCATATACAGCACTTCATGACCATCTCCCCAAGCCTCCAGTTGTGCAGTCAAGGAAACCGAGGCTCCTAGAAGCCAAAAGTTTTTTTCTGAGATCATGCCACCCAGAGTGTTCAGTAGTGTGGGTGTTTAACCTCTTCTCACTTTCCTTCCCTCAGCTTCTGCTGACGCCTGGCTGGAATCCTTTCTTAATTCTCCTAAGGTCCTTTAGGTGCACAATCGACCAGCCCTGAAGCTTCATCCACCCTGGATTCTCCTCACGCGCAGTGATGAATGCCGTTACTATACGAGTCACTTTGAGTTGTGGTTTTAATTTGGATCCTGAGCATCCTGATAAATACAAAGTTCTCAATCACTTATGGAACTGATATGGGTGGTGAGAGGTCATCAATGATGTAGACACAAAGCCAGGAGGCAACAGAAACACCAAGTTTATTTTCACACTCATCTAATTGTTACCCCCTGTCCACTTCCCATGTCACAGCCCAGACACCATGACTCACTCCTCCCACCCATCCTTAACCTCTCCTGTGAGGATCAGAGCGACCCTTTGCACATGGAGAAACTAATGCTCAGAGGGGTGAAGTCCCGGAGCTGAGAAGATGAAGCCATGGATGAAGCCTCCTGGGCTTGCTGAGACCAAACTCTCTGAGAGCATTTCCCAGCACCAGGGTTCTCCTCCACACTGCAGGGATCAGTCTATCACCACTCCACTCTCCATCTGCCAGTCTGTGCTCTGGGTTATGAAAACCTGGCTTTGTCTCCATGCTCCCTCTGCCAGCAACTCGGTGGCAGACGCTGTCAATGGTGGAGGCAGGAAAAAAGGGCAGGAGCCCAGAAGCAGGATCGGGGTTCAGACCTGATCTTCAGTGTAGGCTTTTCCACATAGGGCCATTGTCTCCTGAGTTGCCCCCACAAGAACCTTGCAGCAGCTTCCTGGCCATTGGTGGGAGGTGTGTTCCTGGGACGGCCACGCCTTCCCAAAGAAGGTCCGTATCATCTCTGGAAGTTTTTGCTGCTTCTCTGTTCCTCCTCTCAGCCTTGGTGGTCACGAGCATGCTGGATTTGCTCCCTCTGAACCCTTCATCATTCACGTCCTTAATTAGTTTAACAGTTAGCCACTTCAAATTAAAACTTCCATGTTTAATATCCACTTCAAATTAAAATTTCCATGTTTAAACTTCCAAAGTGGTTTCCATCTCCTGCCTGTACAGACTTGACCCCAGGGTGATCCCAGGAGACAGACCCTTGACATTGATCTGTCACAGTCTTGGATGGAGCCCAACAAGGAGTCCTTTGTAGCAGGAAGCAGGATGCTGGCCATGCGCAACAGCACTCAGTAGGGTCACAATTAATCAAGTCCTCATGGGTGGCAGATGGTGATAAATGGCCAAGTAAAGCAAGTGCCCTGGAGCAAAGGGGCCTTAGGGCCAAGAAGTGGTGACAATAACTGCATAACCTCTGGCATGTGGCAAACTCTCCCAAGTGTCCAGAAAGACCCAATGACCTCAGCTCCACCCACCGCCTACTTAGACTGCCATGTGAGAACCAAAGACTCCCTGACAGCTGGAAAGAACGAATTTGTTCTTCATCACGTGGGTCACAGCATGAATGTGTCAACTATTCACTCATTATTCCTCACAGAAGAGTCAGTTGTTGGTAAAAACTAAGACACGGGCTTCCAGAGCACATTCCCAAGACAGCGGCAGCTCCTCCTCCAAGGGACAGCGGGACACAAAGAACCGCGAGACAATGGTCTCTCAGCTATGCATAAGACGGAGTGGTCACTGACTGCAAGTGTGGAGTCAAGGAAGGTGCCCCCTGATCTGCTACACTCAGAGAAGAGAGGAGAATATGGGGGAAGAGACAGGAGGCTGACAGAGAGTCTGCCAGGCTCCCGGGAAGGCACACCCCAGGCCTTCCCAGAGTAGGACTGAGTGGATTCCCAAAAGGAGAATCCTGTCTTTGTCCCTTGGAAGGATTCATCTTGCCAAGACACAAAATACCAAACTGCATCCAGAGAGACTTGCTGTCGTTAGGCAAGAGTTAGGTCAGCAGGACTAATGGTGACTACATCTACAAGCAGGGTCACAGCAGCTGCCGAGAGAAGGGACGGGCCATCCATGATGTAGGTGCTCAGGCCGTGATACAGATGCCTGGCTTCAGCCCCACTGCAGCCGGCACTTTGCCCTGGACTCCATTGACTCTTGAGCCGCTATGGATCAGATGCTCACCCGAACACAGATTTGTGGGACCCAGGGAAACACCACAGCTTGAGAAGGCCAACTATCCTCACCTGAGGTAACAGGTGCATCTCTGATGAGGACCCCAAAGAATCCCTATGGCCTCCCATTGTGAGAAATCTCTCCAAGAGGTGAGGGAGATCTAAGCAACATCCACCCTTTCCTCATAAGGTCTCAACAACAAACCGAAGTTCACTTCCACCAAAGTTCATCCCAGGGAACCAATAGGCTCATCAAGCTCACTTACAAAGCACAGGTGGGTGAGGGTCTACAAACAGGAATGTGGCTGACCCCAAGGAAGCTGCACTGGAATGTTGGCCAACCCATCATGGGAAAGGCTTCCCACAGCTACATAAATGGAGCCTCTTTCCCCTAGTCTCCCCCAGACCATATACTCTACCCCTTCCTGGGACTCATGCAGTTAGGGCAGAACTCATACAACTGGCTGGTATCAACAGCTGGATACTCAGGGAAGGATCCAGTGACCCTCCCTGCCCCCTCTTTCTATGAAGGGATGTCAACAGTCAACAGCCCTGGGTGATGTTCTTTGGCAAGCATCCCCAGTTGCTCTTATGATGACCGTGTTTGCTACGCTTGGAGAGTAGTGTTCAACTACCCTACCTCACCTCCCTGGAACCCATGAGTCTCCAGAGCAAGCCAGGTGAAGGATGGAAAATTGTGAGACCACAGATGGGAATAACCACTAAGGGCTGCTGCGGTGCACGTCACAGGAGTCCAGGGCAAGTGACAGGGAACCTCATCTTTCTTACTGCGGGGCATTTTCCTGCCTTATCACCAAGCCTCACGGAGAGATCAAACCAACCCAACATTTATGTAATAGAAGCCGACATGCTTTTCTGAGATTCAGTGATAATGAAAGAAGAACAGGCCACCTGGTTCCAGATAACCACGGTGAAGGTGTGATTGCACAGTCCTGACGGGATGCCACAAGTCCCTAGGCAGGTGATCCATCAGCCACATCGATGGCCCCGTTCAGAAGCCCTGGACTAACCACCTCTCCCCAGTCACTCAACACAACACTGTTTTGATTTTTGTCAAGATTATGGTGCTTCTCTGTCACCCGGCATGGGGATGTGGGTCCCATGCCATGTAGTACAACTGAATAGTGATGTGTGGTGCCAGCTAGAAGAGAAATCCCCCCAGGTGAACAAGCTGGTTTCCAACTTCCAGAGACTCCCAATGACCCAAAGTCAGCCTGGCCACTGGTGTCACATCAGGAAAACAGAAAACCTACCTTCACCTCTTAAGGCCTCCATTTCACTGAACTGAAGTAAAGCATTGAGCAACGTAGACAGAAGGCACTCAGTAGACGGTCCCTGCAGTCACCCCACCCAGTGTTTAGTCCCATCTGAGCCTTTTCTGTTCTCCATGTGGCTGCCTCACCTCCTGGCCAGCCTCTGGGCCTGGCACGTGGTGGACACTTGAGAGTGAACTTGTTGGAACAACACCCTCCCTGCACCCTCCCTGCTGCCGTGTCTCAAACACCACCCCACTCCATAGCCAATCCCTTCCCTGCCCGGAGTGCTGAGGTCACATCTGAGCCTCAGCCCCTGTCTGAGTCCTTTGCATCCTGCAGGCTGACAGCCACCTAGATGTCTCCACGTGACTCTGAATCCTGCCTGTCTGAAGCCCCTGATCTGACAGCCTTGTCTATTCATCTGGATACTCCAGGCTAACTGGGCACGGGGCTCCAACCAATACACATCTGGATTTTACCCACTGCTCTAACTGCAGCTGGGCCTCTCATCTGCCCCCACCACACTCCCACCCCTCTACCCCCTACCCCCACCCCCCCACCCTCCCCACCACCCCACCCCCGCACTGGGCTCCTTCCTCCCACGAGAAGGCAAAGGATGAGGAGAGAGACAGACTCGGGTCAAGATGTGCCAGTGCTTGGGCCTCCTGACTCTCCTGACTCCCTAGTTCTTTAGCTCTGAGATGAAGCTGTTCTGAGGGAACAGAAATCTAGAGAAGAGAGCAGCCACAGCATTGGCCCAAACTTCAGAGATCCAAAGCAAAACATTGATACACCGCTGCTCACAACTGCAGCATGTACAAGAAAACAACACAGCAATAAATCGGCAAAAAGGAAGAGGTGTGGACACGAAAACTCCAGGCTTGGCAGACTCAATTAAAGGAGAAAACCCAAACACACACGCAGAGAGACACACTTCACGATCACACGCTACAGACTCCGCGTTATCTCAGCTCTCTCCAATTGATCTGCATGTTTAATGCAGCCGCGACAATGACCTAGAAAGGCTGGTTTTGTTTTATTTAGAAATTGACAGAGTGGCCAGGTAGTAGTGGTGCACCCCTTTAATCCCAGCACTCGGGAGGCAGAGGCAGGTGGATGGATCTCTGTGAGTTTGAGGCCAGCCTGGTCTACAGAGCGAGTTCCAGGGCAGGCACCAAAACTACATGGAGAAATCCTGTCTTGAAAAACCACCAAAAGAAATTTGATAGAATGACCCTAAAATTTATGTGGAAATGCAAGCAATTTTGAAAAAGAACAAAGTCAGGGGAGTAAGATTACCTAATTTTAAAATGTATCACAAAACCGCAGTAATCAAAACAGCTCAGCATCGGTACAAAGACGAGAGGTAGAACCCATGCAAGGGCTCCGTCGAAGCAGGCTGTGGGCTCATGGCCACCTGGGTCTCAGCAAGCAGACATCCAGGGCAGCGGCAGTGGTAGGGCACGAAAACCATGTGCAAATGAATCCAGAAAACTCATGTGTAAGTGGAAACCATGAGATATCTAGAGAAAAAAAAAAAAAAAAGAAAGGAGTCAACTTTCACGATCTTGTACCAGGCAGAGTTCTTAAAAATGTAATTAAAAGCACGATGCGTGGCCAAAAAGAAAGCGTTAATGACCCCACTGAAATGAAAACTTTTTGTCGAAGGCCTGGGGCTGTAGCTCAGTAGTAAAGCACTTGCCTTGTGTGTTGAAGGCCTGGGTTTAATACCCAGCACCCTGTGTGACAGTTAATGTTGATTGTTAGCTTGACTGGATCTAGAATCATCTTAGAGACAAGCCTGTGGGTGTATCCATGAGGAAGTTTCTAGGTTAACTGAAGTGAGAAGACCCACCCTGGGTGTGAGTGGCACTGTTCTATGGGTTGGGGTCCCAGATGGAAAAAGGAGAAAGCAAATTGAACACCAGCATTCATCTCTCTCTGCCTCCTGACTGTGAATGCAAGGTGACCAGCTGCCTTCAGTTTCTTCCATTATGTCGGGCTACACCCTTAAACTGTGGAGCTGGAATACACCCTTCTGTGATGGTTACCTTTAATTGACACATCTTGACATAACCTAGAATGAGCAAAAAGAGAGACGTAATGAGGAATTGTCTACATTGGGTTGGCCTGTGGGCATTGTCTTAACTAAGTTATTTGATAACGGAAGACTCAGCCTACTATGGGTGGCACCATTCCCTAGGCAGGAGCCCTGGGGCAGGGGAAGGGGTCCTGAACTGCATAAGAGTAGAGAAATCCTACTGAGTACAAGTAAGCAGCATGCTTGTGTCTATTTATCTCTGCTCCTGACTGCGAATGCAATGGCCCCGCCATTGTGCCTCCCCCCCACACACACACACACCCCCCCCAGTGATGGGCTGTAACCCGCAATTGTGAGCTGAAACAAACCTTTCTTCACTGAGTTGCTTTGTTGGGATGGGGTGTGATTTTACCAATACAACAGAGACGACACCGGAACACCTTAGTTTCTTAAGATGCTTTCCCCAGGTATTTTGTCATAGCTAGAAAAGCAATCAGTAACCCCTCCCCACAAAAAAAAGAACCGTCTTTTGTTCCACAGGGAACATTAAGAGAATAAAAGAGATAAGCCTCAAGCTTAAGGCATCCCTAAACAAAGAACAGTAGGCAACTAAGGAATGCTGAGAGCCGGGGACAGGATGAACTCCCCGACTGGTTATCTACTATTAAGTGGCCAGCCCGCAAATCATGTTCTTAGAAGCAACACTGAATGGACGGAGTGGGATAACAATGAAAGAAACAGAGACCATGAGTTTGAGAGGGAGCAAGTGGGAACATGGGAGGAGTCAGAAGGGGAGAAATGACGTGATTATATTTTAATTTTAAAAAAGTTCATTTAAAACAAAACAAAAAGTCCCAAAAACTTGGGGTAGATGCTACACAGAAGACAACATGTAAGTAGCTAAGTAGCTTCAGAAATATGCTCAAGAGTAACATTAGTAATGCGAGCTACAGCCCGGTGAGACATGGCAGCTGCTGTGTAATCTTAAAGGCACAGCGCCAAGTGCTGTGAAGAATGTGGAGAGCGGAGCTCATCATCCAAAGGATGGGAATGACACAGTTGGCCTGGCCCAATGACATGGCAGCTCCCTTTCTGTTGTCATTGGTTTGGTTTAGCTTGGTTTTGAGAGACGGTCTAGCGCTGTCCAAGCTGGCCTTGAACTCTGTAGTAGACCTTCAACTTCCAAACTTTCTGCCTTTGCCGTGCCTAGGATTACAGGCACGCACCACCACACCTGGTTTCTGTGGCGCTGGGAATAAAAACCAGGACCTCATGCACGCTAGGCGTCTGCCCACTGAGCTACACCTCCAGCCTTGGTGGGGCAGCTTCTTTCAAAGTCAAATATACGCTTCTCATAAGGCTCAGCCTCTCCATGCCTAGCAATCTGCCTGAAAGAAATGGCAACCCACGTGAACAAAAAGATTCATAGCCAAACCCCATAGCAGTATGATTCAAACACAGAAACTACCCCAGCACCCATCCATGTAAGAACGAGCATGACGTATGTCTTAATCAGTGTTCTGTTGCTGTGAAGAGACACCATGGCCCCAGCAACTCTTATTTTTAAAAAGGCATTTAATTGGGGCTTGCTCACAGTTTCAGAGGTTTAATCCATTATCGTCACATCGGGAAGCATGGTGGCAAGCAGATAGACATAATGCAGGAGAATAGCTGGGAGTTCTATATCCAGATCCACAGGCAGCAGGCAGAGAGAGAGAGAGAGAGAGAGAGAGAGAGAGAGAGAGAGAGAGAGAGAGAGAGAGAGCGAGCCACTGGACCTAGCTTGGGCTTCCTAAATCCCGAAGCCCACCCCCAGGGGCATGCCACACCTACTCCAACAAAGACACACCTCCTAATCCCTGTCAAGTAGTGTCACTCCCTAATGACCAAGCATTCATATATATGGAACCTGTGGGGACCATTCCCATTCAAACCACCACAGTGTGTCCATCATAGATGCCTCAGCCATAGAAAAGAGTGGACCACTGCCATGAACTTCACATGGAAGCATCTGGAGAAAATTATACTAGACTAAAAGTTAGTCTAGGCTAGACGCTAAAGACAACATGTAGTTTAGTGGTTTTTCCTCCAAAAAGCAAATTTATAGAGGCAGCAATCAAACCAATGAATGTCAGGGGTTTGGGAGTAGATAACTGTGACAATAGCCTTAAAATGTAAATCTCCCCGTTTGTTCAAAAACAACTAAACTTGCAGTTTCTGTGTTGAGCATCTTTGCAGCTGGAAGCATATGTAAAAACACAATGTTATTTCTCAAACCTACGTAAGCTGCAAAGAATCTTTGTTCAGGACTGGTTTCTCTTTGGCCATTAGCCAGAACTGGACATGCACTATTATTAAAGAGGCTTTTATCATATTATTCCCTGAGTGCTTTGAGTAAACTCTCATTGTGGCGCTGTAACTTGCCATAACATCAAGAGACTGAAGATTAAAACATAGGGTAGTACCAATTGATATAGAAAGTGCATTAGACAAGATCCACTGCCCAGAAATTAGGGGAAAATAAACTCAGCTCCTAGAAATCTGGGAATCGGGAGATTTTTCTCCACTTAGTCAAAATGGTTTACAAAAGAAAAGAGTCTACAGCTACCATCATGAGGTTGAGATGAAGAGAAAGTCAATGACAGCCTTGGTTACCATGAGTGTCCCAGTCTCCACTGGAAATCCTTACCAGGACAATGAGACAAAAACACACGGAGTATGTGTCCTCAGAAAGGAAGAAGCAAAACTATCCTTGCTTGGAGGTGGCATCATGGCCTAGAAAATTAAAAAAAAAAAAAATACTAAAAAAAATTATTCTAGAACAAAGAAGTAAGTACAGCAAAGTCACAGAATACAAGGTTGCTATCAGAAATCAATTATTTTCTGTATGCCAGGAATGAATAATTGGAATTTTAAACACATACACACACATATGGGCATATGTGTATATATTTAAATATCATTTATAATAGCACCAAAAATAAAGTACTTAGATATAAATCTAACAAAACACATATAGCAAATACATGTAGAAAAATATAAAACATGAAGGGAATTCTCAGTTATCTAACCTATATCTAAGTTTCTCTCAACTTGAGATATAGATTTCATGCCACCCCAAAGTCCCTGTAAAATAGTTTGTAGAGATCGACCAACTGATTTTAAAATTTATGTGGAAGGGCAAAGGACAAAGAGTGGCCAACACAGTGTTGAAAAAGCCAGAAAAGAATTAGATGAGAGGATGGGGTAAAGCCAATTCCAAGGCTGGCTATAAAGCTATGGTAATCAAGACAGCAAAGTTAGACACACAGATCGATGAACCAGGACAGAGAGCCCAGAAATAGAAACACAAATATAGTCGACACATTGTTGTTGTTTTTTAACAGAGGAGCGAGACAATTTAACAGAGGATGGTCTTCCCAACAGACTCTGCTGGAATAGCTGGACCCCAAAGTAAACACAATGGAAGACAGCTCAGTCCAAAGTTTAAATCTGTCACAGAAATTAATCCATACTGAGCACAGAACTAAACGTCCAAGTGCAAAATGCAAATGTAAGCATTTTAAAAGGCCATGTGGTAGAGGAGTCCAGGTACATTTATAGACTCAACATCCAACATGGGGCACTTTGGGGGAGGAGCAAGCTGGAACCTATCAAAACAGAAACCTTCAGGCTGGGAACAGGGCTCAGGGCAGAGCGTTTGGCTGATGCATCCACAGCTCCAGATTCCATCCTCAGCATTGAGAACAAACAAACAAAACGCTGTGCCAAAGACAGCTTAAAAATAAAAATCATCCAGGCATGGTGGTGCACGCCTTTAATGTCAGCAATTGGGAGGCAGAGGCAGAAGGATCTCGGTGAGTTCCAGGACAGCCAGAGCTACACAGAGAAACCCTGTCTCTGAAAAAGAAAAAGGAAAAACTCATCAATGCATGTGTGTGTGATTACAAGTGCATGCCATCACACTTGAGTAGAGGTCAGTTCTCTCCTACCACCTGGTGGGATCTGGGAACCAAACCCAGGTCACCAGGTGCTCAAGTACCTTCTGAGACATTTCACCTGCCCCCCTTTCTGCTCCCAAAAAGACAATTAAAAAGATTTGAACAGACACTTCACAAGATGCAGGATGGCCAGCAAGTGTGTGTAAACTTTTTTTTTCTTTCTGTCAAGGGAGCTAAACAACCAAACCATTAGGTAGCTGCACATACCTGTTAAAAAAGCTAAAATGAGCAGGTAGGCCAATAGATGCTGTTCATTCACTGTAGTGAATGCAAGTTGTGTAAGTGTAAATTTTTATCCCACCAGCAACTCCCAAATAACTGGCAGCTGCTTCCCAAATTACCACACAGAGGCTTATAAATTATAAATGGTTGGCCAATAGCTCAGGCCTATTACTAACTAGCTCTTATACTTAAATTAACCCATAATTCTTTTCTATGTTTAGCCACATGGCTTGGTACCTTTTCTCAGTGGGTATTCTCATCTTGCTTCCTCTGGTTCTGGATGGTGACTCCTGACTCACCCTTCCTCTTCCCAGTATTCTTAGTTTGATTACCCCAGCTATACTTCCTGCCTGGCTACTGGCCAATCAGTGTTTTATTAAACTAATTGAGTGACGAATCTTTACAGTGTACCAGAGGATTATTTCACAGCACAACTGGGCTTTTGTTGTTTGTTTGATTGTGGTTTTTTTGTTTGTTTGTTTGGTTGGTTGGTTGGTTTTTTGTTTGCTTGCAGAGCTGACTTGGAACTTCACCATAGGACTAGGCAGTCATGCTGTTATGAAGCAAATTCTTCAAGGCTCAAGGATCTTTAAGACCCAGGAAGCTCTAAAGGGATACTCATTAAGACTCAGGCTATGGGCCAGGTGAGGTGGCACAAGCCTTTAATCCCAGCACTCAGGAGGCAGAAGCAGGTGAATCTCTGTGAGTTCCAGGGCAGCCTGGTCTACATAGCGAGTTCCATGATAGTCAGATAGAGAGATCATATTTTAAAAAAAAAAAAAAAAAGACTCAGGATGTTCTGAAGGGAGATTCCTTAAGATTCAGGAAGTGAACAACTCAAAAGGCCCAGGAAGTCCCCAGAACTGACCAGGTGTACAAGGCTCCCCTTCCCCAAACTTAGTAAATAAGGAGTGCTGGGAGTCATACCAGTGGAGCTGTCTGACAAGGACACTCCAACCTGTCAAGCTGCTTGAAAGTTGTGCAGTGTGCTCTAGAGTCCCAGCTTTTGTGAGCTGTCCCCCACGCTGAGGTGGGCTTTGTGATGCAGCTGTCTTTGAGTGATTTCTGCTCTTGTAAATTACCTCTCACTGATATTCCTGTAAGTAATCCCAATAAAACTCATTGGTTCTCCAATGGGACTTTGGTGGTATCCGTACTTTGATCTATTTTTGCTCTTCTAGAAGTAGACATTTGTTCACGTGTCCCAGGGAAAGAGTCACACAATATTTGCTCAGAGGTGTTTACCTGGCTGACCTAAAAACAGATGTCTGTACAAAAACATTCACGCAGATGTCTGTAGCCACTTTATTTATAATTTTCCAAATGGCAAGCCATTAAGATGGACAGTAAGGTGCCCGTACAGTAGAGTATTACTCAACAGTAAAAATATGAATGTGCTAGAAAACTTTGTAAGAACAATGATGCATTTTAAATATGTGTTGCTAAGAGGAAGGAGCCTGTGGGAACAGTGTACTCTCTAATTCCATTTTCAAGACATTCTGGAACAGACGTGACAGTAGAGAGGATAAACAGCCTGGCTTCCTGATCAGACACACCTGTGCATCTCAAAAGCATGTCAGACTTACCGGTCCAGGATGCAGTGCCCCGACTTGGCCTTCACACCTGCTCCTCTGCTGGCACTGTGTCCTTAGATGGCTCTGCTGTCACTCACTCAGTAACCCAAATTGGAAACAGGGTATCTTCACCTTGACACTTCCCTCCCGTTTACCTGGAACACACTGTCTTGTCGCAAAGCATGCCCATAGCAGTCCCTAAATGTCTCTAAACCTGCCTGTCCCCTGCTGTACTTTGACATTCACTTGCCAGAAAGCTCTACAGTCTCCTGTCTATATGGTGGTGTCATAACAGGGTCCCTGTCGTCTCTCTGCTCACCCCCTCCAGCTTGTTTCTGTTTGCCAGCCATCACAATGGTAAAAAAGCTGTTCTAAGCATACCACCCCCAATGACAGCATCTCACTTCCCCTGTGCTGGAAAAAAGAGCTCCTGGCATCTGAAACCTCATAACACCCAGCCCAGAACCTTCTAGGCCCTCTGTAGCCACAACAGCTTACCTTCTGTGACTGACCATACTGTGCTCTCTACCACCCCATAGCCTCCGTGTTTGCAGTTCCCTCTTCCCCGGCCAGCTGTCCCTAAGTCCCCGCCAAGGTCAGCTGTGCTCAGGAAAATAAAAGAACCCAGCAGCTGTAACACTGCCGCTCTGCTCCAGACACACAAGCAGCTTCCAAAGCAGTGGCGACAGGGATGGAGATGTAGCTCAGCTGGTAGAGTACTTGTCTGGACTATACAAAGCCTGGGTTCAAGCCCCCAGGGTCACACAAAAACCAGGCAAGGTGACACACATCTATAATCCTATACTTGAGAGGTGGAGCTGGAAAACGCACAATTTAACGGTTCTGATCCTCACCTCATGGTGGGTTGAACACCAGCCTGGGAGATAGGAGATCCCATCTCAAAAATATTAATTAGTTAATTCATTAATTAGGGAGAATGACCTTGGGTTAGATAAGTGTTATTAAGAAAACTGAGGTCCTCTCTGTTAGGGTTCTTGGTCTTGTTAATAAAGGAATTGAAGAATAGACTCAAAAGGAAGCTCAAGGACAATTTTGTTAGTTTTCAAGAAAAATCGTGGAGCAGGCAAGCCGTCAATCTCTGTAGCTGCCTGGAGGAGGAAGACAGAGAAGAAAGCCATGCTGTTCAAGTTAAACCAGGACGTTTCAGCAATGGAAGTCAGTCACATAGAAAGGGAAGGGGGGGCTTCAGAGAAAAGAGGAAAGAAACCCAGTGTGCCAGGGGAAATGTGGTGAGGAAAAAGATAGAAAGAGAAAAGGGAAACGTTACACTTTTCTGAAGAAAGCCTGAGAAATGTGGGCAGGCTGAACAGGGCTGCACACCACAGCTCCATGAACATCCATCTGTCCCTGGGAGGAAAGTCCATTATTGTGGTGATATTGTGTTCCCCAAAATATTGTGCACCCTAATAAACTTATCTGGGGTCAAAGAACAGACACAGAGGCTAGAAAATGGTGGCACTCACACCTTTAATCCTAGCATTCCAGAGGCAGAAATCCCTCTGGATCTCTGTGAGTTCAAGGCCACATTGGAAACAGCCAGGCATGGTGACTCACACCTTTAATCCCAGGAAATGAGCCTTTAATCCCAGGGACTGATGGCAGAAAGCAGAAAGATGTATAAAGCGTAAAGACCAGAAACTAGAAGCATTTGGCTGGTTAAGCTTTTAGGCTTTTGAGCAGCAGTTCAGCTGAGATTCATTTGGATGAGGACTCAGAAGCTTCCAGTCTGAGGAAACAGGATCAGCTGAGGAATTAGTAAGATGAGGTTGCTGTGGCTCGTTCTGCTACTCTGATCTCCCAGTGTTCACCCCAATACCCAGCCCGGATTTGTTTTTATTAATAAGACCTATTAAGATTCATGCTACACGTTATCTCACTAAAGGGCTAATTACCCCTCTCTTCTCTTTAGCAGGACCTTCCTGGGGGTGGACCCTTGGCCAGGTGATCAGCTGAGCCCAAGAGGAATGCTGGATCTCCATCCTCAGGTAGATTTTATTCTTCTCGCTAGGAGATAGCTTTCCCTGAATGGACCTTCAGTGCCGCTGTGATGTTTGGGTGGCATGGGCACCTGCAGCTGTTAAAAACTATAACATGGTGTGGTGGTTTGAAAGAAAATGGCCCCCAAAGGGAGTGGCACTGTTAGGAGGTGTGCCTTTGTTGGAGTGTGTGTGGCCTTGTTAGAGGAAGTGTGTCACTGTGGAGGCAGGCTTTGAGGTCTCCCATATACTCAAGCCACACCCAGTGTTTCAGACCACTTCCTGTTGCCTGCAAGTCAAGATATAGAACACTCAGCTACTTCTCCAGCACCA
This sequence comes from Peromyscus eremicus, assembly GCF_949786415.1. Classification (NCBI taxonomy): domain Eukaryota; kingdom Metazoa; phylum Chordata; class Mammalia; order Rodentia; family Cricetidae; genus Peromyscus; species Peromyscus eremicus. The sequence continues at coordinate 142,457,697 of NC_081417.1, forward strand.
TGTCTGTAGCACGAATTCTAATTGGTCTTAATAAAAACCCGAAGCCAGATATCGGGGTAAATGCTAATAAAAGATCAGAGGAAACAAGCCACAGCCACTTCCCACCACACCACTCCTCAGCCAAAAAGGGGAAGATCCTGTCTCTATGAATCCTCAGACTAAATGCCCTGAGTCCTTAGCTGAATGGGGGACCCAACTCCTGTCTCCTTCCACCTTATTTTCCTTTCTCCACCCAGCCATATCATTTCCTGTCTCAACCTTCCTAGTGCTGGGATTAAAGGTGTGAGCCATCACCACCTGGCTATGTTTCTCTTTTAGACTGAACTAATCTCATGTAGTCCAGGGTGGCCTTGAACTTACAGAGATCCATCTGCCTCTGCCTCCCGAGTGGATTAAAGGTGTGTGCCACCACTGCCTGGCCTCAATGGCTAACTCTGTGTCTGATCTTCAGACAAGCTTTATTTGTTAGAGCATATACAAAGTATCACCACACATGTCTGCCTGCATGCCGCCATGTCTCACCATAATGACAATGGACTAAACCTCTGAAAATGTAAGCCACCCCAATTAAATGTTTTCCCTTTATAAGAGTTTTCATGGCCATGGTATCTCTTCACAGCAACAGAAACCCTAAGACACATGGCATTGACCCCTCCTCACCTGCAGACTCTGGGTGCACCTGTAACTCTTTTTCATCCATGGATTTTTAAGAACCATAGCTTCAAAGGCCATCATATCCTTGTGTTACCCAATAGCATCCACAAGCTCCATCCTATAAAATACATACAGTGGTAGGAGAAGGGGGCAGAGTGGCTGGGCCACTCCCATCTCTCAGCACCCCCTATTTCCAGTCATAGTCCGTGGCTTCTCTAGGACTTCCTTCAGAGTCAGATTTTCTCAGGCGTAGAGGCTCCTCACACTGCCCAAGGCATCAGCTCTCCAGCTAAGCCCTGAAATACTTGCTCTCTGGGAGAGCTGGTGGTTCCTTCTCCTTCTGAACATGCTTCTTATCCATGTTTGTCCCCACAGCACCGTGCACAGCTTCTTAGAGTAGCCTGGAAAATGCTCCCGGGATTGTGCGGAGCTGGGCAGGAAAACGGAGGCTGTTTTGAAGAGTTGCATTGGAGCATGAAAGAAACGTGTTTATAAATCAAAATCAACTGCCCGGGCCCCGGAGAGCACAGCACTTCCGGGAAGAGGCTGCAGGCTCTATGTGAGTTTGGGATTTTTTCATCACAAATAGTTCTTATTTTCTGGGCCGTTTCACAGGCATCCCTATGTGTAAACGTTTGTAGGGGCCTTATATGATCTGGGTAGAGAGGAGGGGAAGGAGGAAGGGGGAGGGTGAGAGAAAAGAAGATGGAGACAACTGCTGAGGAAAGAGGAGGGAGAGAATGATGGAGGGTGGAAGGGGAGGAAGGGAAGGGAAGAAGGGTAGCAGTTAGAAGTCAAAATCAAGGAGGATTGGGATGAGGTGTTGGTTGTTTTGCTTGCTCGTTTGTTTTGGTTTTTTTGTTTTGTTTTTTTGTTTTGTTTTGTTGTGTGTGTGTGTGTGTGTGTGTGTGTGTGTGTGTGTGTGTGTGTGTGTGTTTTGGTCATCCCCCTCTCTCTTCTCTCTTTCTGACATAAATTGTCCCATCTTCCTTCCTCAATCTTCCCACTACCTGGAATCACAGGCCAGCACCACCAGGCCCAGCTTGAGATGAGAATTTGAGAGTTGTGAGCATGTAACAGAAGAGAAACCATGGGTCTGAGGAAGTCTCCCGAGGAACCAAGGCTGGCAGATCTGCAGATGGAGGGGCCAGAAGGAAGGAGCAGGAGGGAGGCCTGGGAGAGACCAGGACACTAGAAGGTCTAAGTGTCTAGAAGGGAACAGACCTCAGACAGAAGGGATGAGAAACCATGCCAAGTGCCAGTAGTCCACATGTCACTAAATGTTGACCAAATGCCAAGGTTGTTGGTGACCTTGCAGAGGATGGTGGGGCATAAAGCTGACAGAGTGAAGAGAGAGGGGGAGAGATTAGAGGGGGCAGAACGGTGAGGCTTTTGTTCTGTTGGCAAAGGAAGCTGGGGGAGCCCTGGGGTTTGCTATATATTTGCTTGGATTGCAGTGTTTGGAATGTAATGGGAACGATTCAGGGAAGGGAGGCGGGAACACTGACCACAAGGCAAGAGGGAACAGGACCCTGCACCCAAGTGGCCGTGAACAAGGCCCTGGGGAATCTATGTGGGCAGAGGGTCTCAGCCCTTGAGAAACACCCCAGAGCATCTCCCAGGGATTTATCTGTGCACAAACTGATATCGTGGACATCTTCATTGTACTGTTCGTATCCTTTCAGGAGCAGCTTACCTTATTCAAAAACACATTATGGGCACTCTCCCAAGTCTGAGCCTAGAGGCCAAACTCAATCATTTTAATGGCTGCTTAGTATGAGATGGGTTCGGATGTGCCAACATTTAGGCAACTAATCTAAATGATGGACGTGTAGACGGGTCGGGTTTCAAGTTGCTAGTAACACTGGATGAAGATCCTTGGGGAGTTTTATACTCTTGAGTATTTCTGAATGATCGACTATTACAAGCCAGGGCAGGCGTTCCTCACATTTCGAATTTGGATAGAGTGTCCTCCACCAAGGTTACCCTAATGAACATTCCAATAAGCAAGAGGCCCGAGAGGAAAGGGAAGCTGGAGTAGAGTTAGCTGGACTGTGGACTTCTGACAGGAGGCTTGGACAAAGCAAGTCTGTCAGAAACACAATGATCTCAACGCCCCCCTCCCCCCCGATGCTATGAGGATGTTCTCACCAAGCTGGACTGAGCACAGGAGAGGCAGACAGGGGACAAGGATGAGAAAGGCAAACAGAAGGAACAGGAGGACAGATGTGGGACCCTGCAGGGTGTGCAAGGGGCACCGCATTCAGAAGCTGGCAAGGTGAGGGGTCCTAGACAAGCGACTTCCTGGTCACAACAGGAAAGGTGTCCTTGTGCAGATCTGAGGACACAATGGGAACATGAAGATAAGACTGAAAATGCGGGGACAGAAGCTGGTGGCTGCCTGGTGACAGTCACCTCCCTGCTTTATAACCAACGAACCCCTATTTTGTTGAGGATAACACTTTTTTTTCTGCTTTAAAATGTTCCATCCCTGGCCCCTCTGTAGGCATTCGCATGACAAGGTATAACCAATGAGATGTAGAGCACTGTATAGCTCAACCCGAGGCCAAGGAGGCAAAAGCAGCCCGGCCCGGAAAAGCCCAGTTAGGTTGGAGCCTGCTGGACTGGGTGATGCATGAGCTGCTGCTCATATTGATCTGGGAGAAGAGGCCCAATGCAGAGTGGCTACGGGACCCCAGAATTGTCCATGCACGCTGAGGGTACAGAGAGATCAAAGAAGGACAATGTGGTCCCAACCCTTTGAAATGAAAACCCCTGTCCTGTGTGCAGGGAGGCTGGGGGCTGGTCCTGACCTCCGACAGGTCAGCAGCATGGCCTTGGAGCAGGCCCAACCGCTCTCTGACCACGCTCCTGTGCCTCGTGTTTCATTTGGAGAGTGACTCTGCCTTGTAGGACAACACTGTTCAAGGGAGGTGGTGTCACTGTGTGAGCATTGGGCTTCAGGATGTTGACAGTCCCAACCAAGGCCACAGGATGGCTGTTTAGGGCTCTGCAGCCAGCAACGCCCATGGTGTGGTGGGAGAGCTTAGACTAGGAATCAGCAGCCTTCCCACCCTGCTGTCTGCCTGCCCCTCCTGGGCCTTGGTCTCTAGCTATCCAATGCATGGCTCCATCTTTGTGCTCTTAGGGTTTACTTTCCTGGCTTCACAGACCAGAAGGAAAATGGGTAGGTAGAGGAGGCAGAGATTGGGGCCACCTCTACCATCAGTAAAGCGAAGAGTGAGGAGCCATAGGACCCTCCAGGAAACAGCTCCAGATCTGTTAGACACAGATACTGTGACAGCATCTGCCTACGCAGGGAGTCAGTGGAACAGCCCAGAGAGGTGACCAGGTGACTCACAGCAGGGTGCTCTCTGGTTGTAAAGGCTGTCTGGCCTGAGTCCAGCAACAAAGAGTGCTCCTTGTATTTTTCTAAGTCTATAAGGGCTCTGAACAGACAGGTACCTGCTGGGATAGACTTTGCGGAGACCTGAGTCTTCCAATAATAAGCTTTGTGACCCCTCTGCGTCTCTGTAGCCTATAATTGTGAAGGCATTGGCCCAAGTGCCTATGAAGGTCCTTCCAGCTTGGCACTACAGGATTCTGGAGTTAAGATTAGTAGCAGCTACAATCTTTTTGGATGACTGGGGAGATAAAATGAAGGCATCCAGGCACTTCAGATCTTGATTTCATTTCAAGTGCTTGTTTTTCTTCTTTTAAAAAAAGGAATATCTTTTATTTAATCTTTTGAGAATTCCATACCTGTAAACAATGTGTCTCAATCATAGCTTCCTCCAACTTCTCCCTCCCTCTCCCCTCAGGTACCTCAACACACATCCTCCATCTTCTCATCTCTCCCTCTATTTATTCATTTATTTATTTCCCCACTGAGTCCAATTAGTGCTGCCTGCTGGAATGTGGGCTGGTCTTGTTTGCTTGATGTTGTGCAAGTTACTGCAGCTGCAGTGAGTACATGATGCAACAGCCATGTCAAATCCAGAAGTGTGCATGCGCGACACACACACACACACACACACACACACACACACACACACACCCATACACCATCTCTTACATCTTTCCAACACCTCTTCTGCTGAACCTTGGGGCCTAAGGATTTGATACCAGGCTGTCACTTATTCTTAGCCCTTGGACCAGTTATGAGTGTCTGCATTAACTCCTGTCCACTGCAAAAAGAAGCTCCTCTGGCCACAGTTGAGGGCATCGCTATCTGTAAGTATAAGCATGAATATTTATAAGGCACTTTGGCAACATGTCATTTAACAAAAACAACAAACAGTACTAGGTTCCCCTCTAGAACTTACAACCTCCTGAGCCTCGGGCTTTTGACCAGGTTTACAGTATCAGGCATGAATCACTTCCTGCCAAGCAGGTCTCAAATCTAATCTCAAAAGCAGTTGGTTGTTTGCATAACCTTCATGCCACTATTGCAGGAGTGGGCAGGTCAGTACTGTAGCGGGCTGCCCACTGAGTAAGACCATTGATGACTTTTCTCCTCCGGTGGCCTGTACAGAGCCTTCCAGGTCTAGGCTAGCTGGCCAGTAAAACTGAGGTTATTCAGGTCAGTTCCAGCTTTATTTCTCTATGTCCTAGAGCCAAAGTACATTGTATCTTCACAACAAAGTCTTGCCATCTAGTACAATGGTCAGACAAGAGCATCGGCAGTAGCCTGTGTTTTTGTTGGGGGCTTCTGGGGCTTGCCTGGCCAATAACTGATATGGAGGTATTCACATCTGACACTGAGATTTTCATTTAATAGCCCATGTCTTCTGAGAGAAGTATTGTTCACTCATGCAGAACACCTGTGTTCAAACTCCTTTTTAAATTACACATATTTGGTGACCCGTTCCCACGCCTTCTCTCCCTTTACCCTTTATTTCTGTGCCTGACAATTTATTTTTGTCCTCTACCTTCAGCCCAGAGGAGGCTGTCTGTGACTTTTGTCGCTCAGAACCTTCACCTAGAACCTTCTCTCTCCTACTCTCAGCCTGCTGTGCTCAGGCAATGGTTAACCTCTGGGTCCCCAGGATGGCCTAGGATTGCCTCATTACATTTAGCAGACTCGCTCTAAGGGATTGGCTCCGGGATAGGATATGGTCAGTGGGAGTCAGTGTAGGACAATCCCCGAGCCTTGAATTCTAGGAAGAGCAAAACCCTCCCAGAACCATCCCATCCACCCCACAAGATGAAGACAATCACCCTCCAAGGTAATTCTGTTCGTTGATTAACTTAACAACGTATCAGGCCACCTTGTTGGACAGATCTGAGCTGAGACCATAATAGGCCATGATGAGTAGGACCACACCTCAGCCAGGTGTGCGCACTGTTTTCCCTCTATTTAAACCCAGACCCTGAAGATGGACTCGGGGGTCGATGGATCCCTTCACCTGTTCCTCTTCCCACTGAGGCCACCCTGAGTAAAACTCTCTCTGCTTCTCACAGTTGCCTGTCTCTTTAATGGGCGCCCCGGGGGTGGGTGGGTGGGGGAGTCTGGCCTGTTGAGGGCATCCAGAGCCTTAAAATCTATGCTGACAGCTCTGGTCCTTGGTCCCGAGCTGAGCCCAGCACAAAACTTTGCTGTCTCAGCCTCTGCTCCCGTCCGTGGGTCAGGTTCATATCCTGTTGCCCCTTTTCTTCCCATAGAAGAAGCTGCTGGAACCAGCCAGTAATGACACCTCCAAGGGCAAGGGCACATGAGTGTCAGACTGTAATGGACCGAGCAGCCCTGTCACCGGCAGACCCAGAGTAACAAGGGCTCTGGGAAGCTGCTGAGTCAGCTCTACGGCTCCTGCTGCTGGCTTGCCTTTCCCAGGCAGAAGGCAGCTGGAGCTGGAGGACCACTGGGCCTCTTTAAAAGGGACCAGGCAAGGAAGTGGTAGGAGTCACACAGAACCCTTTAGCATCAAAACCTAGCACAGAGGGGTTTTCAAAGTGACTTTGTTCTGCGGATGTGCAGATTAAGCCCAGAGAGGGCAAGGGACTCAGCACAGATTGCACAGTAGTGTAGAGAGAGTGCTGGATCTCCCAAGGCTGAGTTCATTGCTTCCTTCCCCTGGCCAGCCTGGCCTCCAGGTCTTCCCTCAGAGGGGCCTTGACTTTCTCTGTGCCTTCCCAGTGGTTCCCAGTCAGTCCTGGGAAGCCCCTCCCACACAGACTTCGTTGTCTCCAATCTGATTGTGCTGATGTCCCAGTGGGCTCCGGTCACTCTCCTTCCATCAGCCTGTCCCTCTGCTGCAGGCACAGGGCACACACGGATGAGCATCGGGGCAACCACTGCACTCCACTGCCCAGAGCCCCCTCTGAGCCCTAAAGTTGATCCTATCTACTCAGGCCTTAGAGACTCATCTTTACCCCACTCAAGATGTGTCCCTCCCTGTTTGCCTGCCAGGCACACCTTGCTCCCTCTGTTTGGTGGATGACTGACCTGTCTGTCACCCACCTCTTCCCAGAGTCTGTAACATAGAGTCCAGTCTCCTCTCATCTCCAGCTGGGGTAGTGCCACAGTCATCTGGTCATAGCCGGGAATCTCACCTGTGGTTTATATCCCCCGCTGCTGCCCCATGGGCCCAAGCTATCTGCAGAGATGTGCATTTCCAATGGCTTCCAGTCACATCCACTAAAATCCTCATCCACCCTGTCTGATTCATATCTACCCTGCCTCATCCCATTGGTCCCACCATGTAAATGTCAGAGACTATCTCCTGGAACCAGACGCCATGGTGGCCGCATGTAGACAACCTGTGGTGACCCAGTTCTGTTCTTCAAGGGGCTTGTCTGGACACCAGCCATGGGGCACAGTCTACAGAAAGGTCTCTCTACTTCAAGCATTATAGCCGTCGCTATATGGCTGGTTATAAAGAATCATTCACAGAGGCTGGAGAGCCTTGGATGAAAATCTCCACAGTGGGGTTGCTGGGTGCAGGCAAAAACACAAGGCCATCAGTTAACCATTTGGGTAAAACACCGTGACTGTCATGAGAATTTAATTAAACACTTACTTGGGTGAGTAATTGTGCGTGGAATTCAAGTGGGCAGGCTTCCTGGATTTCCTAAGAAGGGAAGGTTGGAGGGCCCTGCTCCAGGCGCAGAGTGTGGATGGAATATGTACATGCCCCAAGTACCCAAAAGATGGAGATGGCTCACCTCCGCACACCAGCATGACTTCTGAGAGCCTGTGACATTTGGGGTACGAAATTTGTCCTGCAAAAGGCTCATGTGGACAATGGATAGGCAGCAACAGCAGGACCAAGGATTCGTTAGAGGCCTGGACCTGAGGAGCACACTGCCTCGAGATCTCTCAGATGATCCTCAGGCCACACAGCCAGGTCCCACACACTCTGGAGTCTGGACCTCCCTTCTAACTCCACTCCCCACACATGTCTGTTGATGGACCTCCCTAGGCCTCCACCTTCCCAGATGCACCAGCACCCAAGTGACTCTATGGCTTGGTACATAGACTCTTTGGAGATGCTCTATAGACAGGCCTCTACCCCCTCGATCTCCAAACCCCAGCCACTAAAGGAAGTCGCACTGTGGCCCTCTCCAGAGGGCTCCTTAGGAACCCACTGCCTACATCCTTTTGACCATTCTCCATGAGAAAGGTCTACTGCTTGCTGCCAAGCTGGCATGCCTGACTCTGTCCCTGACTCATGCCACCAACTCTTGATCCTGAGCTCACACTGCATCACGAGAACCCTCCTCAGCCAGGGGCTTCTCTGTGGGTCAGGCCTGTGACACTGCCTACCAAACTGTGTGGCAGGCAGCTCTGATGCTGTGGGATCTGTGAAGCTGGGCCTCTGCAGCTGTCCTCCATCCTCATCTGTCTTCCACTCACCCAGGGCTCACCTGCCCATCTGCTACTCTACCAGGACAACGCCTGAGAGAGCTGAGGGTCATGATGGTGACAGGGAGCGCAGAAGGAAGCCCAGCTCACTCTCCACCCACAGATGGAGGCTTTGACGGATGTGGCCATGTGTGGCTCAACAGTGGTGTGGTGTGAAAACGCGTCTGCCTCTATCAGGGCTACATTGGTGTCACAGCACTCTCCCACCCAGACCCTAGCAAGGCTCAGGACAGCTCTGGGGAGGGCAGGACGAGCCTCTTCCTCCGGAGCTGACTTCTGGGGAAGCAGACACTGATATGCAGGATTACACCGAGAGGCCACAGAAGTGACATGTTTGATGTTAGAGGCCCGCATGGATTCACCATTCGTGGGGTGAAGGTGGGGTCCAGAGATCATCCTTTTCAGATATTCAGCCCTTCAGAGTGGGCATACATAGGTGGGCAGGACTTTGGGCAAATGGAGCCACCTTGGGTTTGTGGGTAACTGGATGGGGGCTTGGGAGGACTCACCTTGGTCCCATATCTGTATCTGGTGAGACAGCTGAAATAGCCATGGTCCCCGTGGGTAGAGGTCCCTGCACCCTCTTGAACTCAAATGTCTCCTCTCTCAGCCAATTCCCAGCAGATGAGTGAAGGGAGGGGTGAAGAGAGAGTGGGAACTTACCCTTTTTCCAAGAAGAGAACTGAGCAAGGGTGAGGACAGGAGCAGAAATGCCACATGACCATCACACAGTGAGCACAAAGGTCCAGGACATCACAGTCCTCTGGAGAATGGAGATGCAGAAACCAGCAAGATGACAGTCAGAGGCACAGGGCACATGCCTCTTGCTTAGTCTTGGTAGAGACTCATGTTTGCTTCATGGCCCATGCTGTTTCTCCACTTGACAACAGTCAGTTCATTTAAGGCTCTCTGGTGGTCGCTTCGTGTCTCCAAAGTGTGATTTTCACAGGAAGATCGATTCCAAGAAGGTCCTTAAGTCTGTGCAACATAGAGCCATTAACCAGTGCTAAGTGGCCCATCATTCCCAGAGGGGCCTTTGCCTGAGATCAGTGATGACAAAACTCTGCCCGGCCACCCCGTGGGGAGCCCTGGAGCCACACTTGCCGCAAGGTGTTTCTCTGTTTGAAATTCAAGTTCATTTTGGAGACTAAAGGTCAAGGGGTGGAAGGTCAGCCCAGATGTGCTCAACAGAAGAGACATTGCCCCCAGATCGCCCCCCTGAAAAAGAGTTCCCTCTCCTTAAAGTGTGACTACGCTGGGACACTGAGCACCCCAGAGCCTCTTGTGATGTGACTCAGTTGTCCTCATAAGCGTGTGAACAGCATGAGTAGGGAAGCCGGGGTTGTCCCCATATGCCACGGGTCTCTGGTAAAGACAAGCCAGGAGGGGGCTGTGATGTGGCAGAGACCCTTTCTAGAGGAAGAGCCCCAGGGGACAGCAAGAGGGAAAAGGCAGAGTCTCTCCCTCTGAGATGAATAGTGGAGAGAGGCTCCCAAGTCTCAGAAGTGCTGACAGAGAGCACTGCCGAGGCCCCATCTTAGAACAACGCCCTCAATTAATGTAATGACATCAGCCCCTTCCCATGAGGTGTCATCTGTGCCCAGCCCTACACTGGCGTTCCATAAACTCAGTGGGTGCCACAGTCAGCTTCAGCGGTCAACTTGACACACACCTAGAGTTACCTGTAAAGAGGAAACCTCAACTAAGGAATTGCCCAGGTCTGATTGCCCTGTGGCCATACATGTGGGGTAATGTATCGATTGCTGGTGGTGTAGGAGGGCCCAGCCCACTGGGGGCGGTACCATGCCTAGGCAGGTGGGCTTCGGCTACGTAAGTCGCTGAGCAAGCCAGGGGAAGCAAGCCAGTCAGCATCTTCTCTTCATAGTTCCTGCCTCTGTTTCTGCTCTGTCCTTCCTCAGTGACAGTTACCTGCAAGTGTAAGCATAAACAAACCCTTCCTTCCCCAAGTTGCTCTTGGGCATGGTGTTTATCACAGCAACTGAAAGCAAACTAAAGCAATGGGACTATAACCATTTCACAGATGTGCAAACTGAGACTCTGAAAGGGGACATCCTTTGCCCTGCAATACCCAAGTTACAACGCAAATCCAAGTCGCTTTGATGACAGAGTCCAAGATCAGCACAACTGTGACTCCCTCTGACTGGTCTTGAACACCCCCCAGGATGGAGAACCCACACCTTTCAGGGTAGCCAAGGCCCACTATCCATCTCAGGCAGCTTTGACCATTGGAAAGCCCCTACTTCCATGGGCCATACTAGAGATATCTAGTATTAAATGAATCTGTACTTTTCAGTGGGGAAATCAACAGCCTATTGGGATTTGGTGTTTGGGTGAGTTGAGGCTACATATTGATTCAGGAAGGACTGACTGAGAACAGAATTACATCTGTGGCTGTGAATGAAGTCTATCCCTCTGTGGTGGTTTGCATGAGAATGTCCACCATGGGTTCAGATCTTTGAATACTTTATCTCCAGTTAGTGGCACTGTTTGGGGAGGTTTAGGAGGTGTGGCCTTGCTAAAGGAAGTATGTCACTGGGGCCAGGCTTTGAGGTTTCAAAGCCTCAAGCCATTCCCAATGTGCTCTCCTCTGTTTCCCGCTTGCAGTTCAAGAAGTGAGCCCTTAGCTTCCTGCCGCCGCCGCCGCTTGGTGCCTTTGCTCTGCCGTCATGGATTCTAACCCTCTGGAACAGGATGGCCAAAAAAACCCTTTCTTCCAGAAGCTGCCTTAGCCAGAGTGTTTCACTACAACAATAGAAAAGTCGCTAATACATGTTCCTAGATTTTTCTCTAGAGTCTCTCATTTCTGATGCAGTTGTAAATACTTGGCTGCAACAGTAACTGTTTTTCAGTCATGTAGAGAAACATGGCTTTCTTCTGTGTTGACTTTGCAGCCTCCGACCTCCCAAAGCTACTTTAGTTCTAGTAACTCACAGATTGTGCTGGGTTTTCAACACCATCACTTTACCAGAAGCGACATGTTTGGCCTGTGTCTTTCTAATATGGATGCATTTACTATGTTTTCACTTCTTCTCTAAAAAGATATCTCTATACTTATCCCATGTGCATAGGTGTTTTGCCTACATCTATGTCTATGCACCACATGCCTCCCTGATGCCCATAGAGGTCAGAAGAGAGCATCAGATCCCCTGGGATTAGAGTTCCATATGGTTGTGAGCTGCCTGAGTCCTCTGGAAGAGCAGCCAGTGCTCTTAACTGCTAAGCCGTCTCTCCAGCCCTAGTCTTCACTTCTTACAGCACAGACTAGAGTCTTAAGCATCATGTTGAAGAGAAGTGGAGGCAGCAAAGGCTGGGAGTGGAACATGTAGCTCAGGGGTGGAACATGTGCAAGGCCCTGGTTTTGATCCTTAGTGGGTAAATTAGAGTGTGGAAATCATATATTCTTATCTTGTTCCTGATTTTTTTTTCCAGAGCTGAGGACCGAACCCAGGGCCTTGTGCTTGCTAGGCAAGTGCTCTACCACTGAGCTAAATCCCCAACCCCTTGTTTCTGATTTTTTTTTTTTTTTTTAGTTTTTTTTTTCGAGACAGGGTTTCTCTGTGTAGCTTTGTGCCTTTCCTGAATCTCGCTCTGTAGACCAGGCTGGCCTCGAACTCACAAAGATCCACCTGCCTCTGCCTCCTGAGTGCTGGGATTAAAGGCATGTGCCACCACCACCCGGCTGTTCCTGATTTTTAAAAATATTTTATTTTTATTTTTAGTTATGTTTATATGGGCAGAGGTGATGTGCATGTGAGTGTGGGTACCTGTCAATGCCAGAAGAGGGTGCTAGGTCCCCTAGAAATGGAGTTTCCAGCAGTTATGAGCCACTGTGGGTGCTGGGATCTGAACTCTGGTCCTCTGAAACAGTTATAACCACTGAGCTATCTCTCTAGTCACTTGTTCGGATTTTTCTGGAATATTGTTATGTGGCCACTGATTCATTCTGTGGTGTTCTTTATCAGTTGGCAGAATCTCTCTCTCCCCTTCCTGGTGTGTTGAGAGCTTTTATGAGGAATCTAAATGATGAGTCACTACATGTTAACACCACAGCCAGAGCCCTTCCCGATGTGTACCTGTGGCCTGCCCTTTGGACGGGGGTTTTGCTGCTTTTCTCTCAAGAGGCAAGAAGACCTTCTCCCCCAGTTCTTAAGCCTGGCTTGGCCCTGTGATTTGCTTTGGCCCGTAAGGAAGAAGCAACGTGCCAATTCTCAGTCATTTTAAAATATGCTCGATAGTTGCCTTAAGTATGATCATTGAGTAAAAATGATTGGCATAAAGTAGGAAGTGTATACAACCACAATCTTTAGGAAACAGCATGGGGCCTCCCACGGGACCACATGTGAAACACAAGGGTGGGTCGGGAGGTGGCAGTGGGGGCGAGGAATTGGTCCTGAGCCCGTATTAGGATTTTCACGGAGAGGACTGGGCAAAGTGGGTAGCTGTGATGAGTAAGCTTAGATTCTGATAGAGAAAGGATAACACGTTTTCCTCAGAGGGGTGGTCCCTAGACATCTGATACCCAGCCCTGGCGAGAGGAGTTAGGAGGAGAGAAATGTTGGCTTAATGTGTGAGAGTCAGATAAAGGAAGCCATTGGAGTCTGGGCTCTAAGCTGGTTGTTCTATGCGTCCAAGATGGAGAGCTATGTGCTGTTTCTGAACTAGCCAACCCTAGGAGGAGCTGTCTCCCAAAATGGAGTTCCTGAATCCTAGAGCATCAAGACTATAGAAAGCACAGTGCTCAGTGGCAGAGCACTTGCCTTATGTGCATGAGGCTGTAGGTTCAATCCCCAGCACTGCAGGAAAAAAAAAAAAAAAAAAAAGTAAACCCCAGCCGGGAGAGATGACTCAGTGGTAAGGCACTTATGGTACATGCAGGAGGAGGAGTTTCAATTCCAAGAACCTGTCATCTCAACACTCCTGCAACAAGATAGGAGATGAAGAGAGAAGACCCTACCCACCCCCGCCCCCCTCCCCCGGAGGCTCCTGGGCCAGCCTGGAGAACACAATAGCAAACAACAAAGAGACTTTGCCTCAAACAAGGTGGAGGGTTGTTCTCTAATCTCCAAATGCATGCAAGCACATGCTGCTATTTCCCCATGAAAAGGAACCTTTGAGAAGATGGTAGTGGGGACTTTCAGAGACAAGGGCACATGTTGCCTTAAGCATCATAGACAACTTGTTGTGTTTGAGAAAGTTACACAAATACAAATATAAGGAGTTCTTGGAGGTCAGCCTACCCCCTAGGTTTTCCATTTATACAGCATTAGCCAAGAAAACAGATGAGAAATGGTAGAGGTCTCTAACAATAGCTCAGGACGATCATGATGTGTGTTATACTGAGCGTTCTACAGAAACATGCTGTGTGTATCTCTGGTCAAGGTGGCAGACTCTGCAGCTGGGCATGCGCTACTGATTTTGTGACATCTACCTGTGGGTCAATGGTACTTGCCTCTCACCAAGGGAAGGAGCGGCTGTTGTAGGCCTTGTTGGAGGTTTGAGGTAGTAGATCCCGGGGGTGGGGTGGGGTGGGGGATCTTGGGGAAAGAAGCAGGAGAGGCAAGAGAAGTGGGTGGTCTTCTCCCTGGGGGCGGAAAGAGAGTTCAGTGCTTCAAGGCAGACACCTCATAGGGGGAGCAAGAATCTTCGCCCACCTTTCAGCTAGAACAGATTACAGTAACCTCTAGCAGACTGTCACTTGAGTGTGGGAGTGTAGGGGTGGACTTCTGGGCAGAGAGGAAGCAATACACCAGAATCCTGGACTAAGCAGATGGCAAGCGGAGAAGCGGAATCCAATCCCTAATAGAAAAGAAAGAAAAACAAAAATGCCCCCGTCCTGTTAGAGCGGCTGGGAAAGCGGTCTGTGGGCTTGGCTGGCAGGGAGTGGGGGTGGGGAGAGGATAAAGACGACATCGCAGATGGTGAAGCTGAGATGATGTCCTGAGCTCCTGAGGCAGGGCAGTGTTATCTGAAACATGGGACTTAAGGCATCCTTCTTTTGAGACAGGGTCTCACTGTGTAGTCCTAGCTAGCCTAGAATTCACAGATATTCTCCTGCCTCTGCCTCAAGACTTCTAGGACCAGAGGCATTCACTACTAAACCAATTTTAAGACATCCTTTTGGAGAGGATACTCACTTAGGTTACTGTCGGTCTCCGTGTTTGCTCTGTGTGGTTAAAACAATGACTTATGGGAAGGATTGACTCTGTAGGTTATACACTACTGAAAAAGTCAGGTGTCGTGGCTCACATCTGTGAGGCTGAGGCAGGAGGACCACCATGTGTTTGAGGCCTATCTGAGTTCCCTGTGGTGGTATTGTGTTTCCGCAAGGCTGGAAAGATGACTCAATGGTTAAGATTACGTACTTCTCTTGCAAAGGTCCTGAATTCTATTCCCAGTACCTAGGCTGGACAGCTCAAAATGGACATGTAATTCCAGCTCCAGGGGATCCCATGCCCTCTTCTGGCCTCCATTGGCAACTGCACCCATGAGCGCATACAGATACACATGCATACACATAGTTAAAAATAAATATTTGAGCCAGGCGGTGGTGGCGCACGCCTTTAATCCCAGCACTCGGGAGGCAGAGCCAGGTGGATCTCTGTGAGTTCGAGGCCAGCCTGGGCTACCAAGTGAGTTCCAGGAAAGGCGCAAAGCTACACAGAGAAACCCTGTCTTGAAAAACCAAAAAAATAAAAATAAAAATAAAAATAAAAATAAATGAAAATAAATATTTGATTTAAAAGAAAGATAATTCCGCATAGACATTTTCCAAATAAACAATCTGTCATTGAGACTCTCCTCCCAGGTGATTCTAGGTTGTATCAAATTGATAATTAAAGCTAACTATCACAGGGCCTTTATCTTTGCCCATGACGGCATGTCTGGCTGGCTACTGTCTACTGAGTGTACGTGAAACAGAAGGGAACCAACTCAGCTGGGGCCATGCTCAGTCAACAAGCTCCAGCTGAGTCATAAGCTGACTGCTGATCCCTGCCTACACCCAGCCAAGATCAAACAAACCCACTACAGACCAACTACGCTAGGCTTACCTACAGACTCCCAAGTAAGGCATATAGTTTTAAGCTAGTGGGTGGGCATCCAAAGGATCCATAGTCATTTTCCAGCATGGTTTGTTATGTACCAGCAGCTAACAAATTCTCCCCCTCTCCCTCTCCCTCTCCCTCTCCCTCTCCCTCTCCCTCTCCCTCTCCCTCTCCCTCTCCCTCTCCCTCTCCCTCTCCCTCTCTCTCTCCCAAACTGGACTGGTAGCTTTACAGTATTCATAGAGTGCCTCAGCTCTCCCAATTCTCTTTTGATCTCTACCTTTGATTCTAAGCTTCAATGTTTGTTTCTTTCGTGCTTAAACTTTGTTTACTCTATTCCTCAAGGAGAGAGGAGCACACTACACCACAAACACACACAGGACCTGCTGTCAGAGAACTTATAGATGATGTGAGAATTAACTGATTGGTTGAGTGATTGATTGCAGTGGAATGAAATTCAGCACTGCACCATTCAGCGGGTGAAGGATCCGGCCTGCACATTGGCTCCAGCCTCCATGCACAGCCAGACGGATCAGAGTCCACTCCATGAAAAAACAGGTGCTGAGCGAACAGCCAGGCTCATACCCTGAGGGGGAGACACCACCTCTGAGTCACAGAAACTGTCACAGAGCTGTGCCAAGCCCCTGGATGGCAGGGGGACTGTGCTAACATGCAGGATCAGGACCTGCCTTTCTGCAGACAAGGCTGAGGGGAGGCCACGGGTCCTAGGTCTCCTGCCCACTACCGGCTCCCTGCCTAAAAGCCAGGGTGGAACAGTGGCGGCAGCAGATGGTTTCCAGGGGCCTGCATTCTGCAGGGAAGCAAACCCTGTCCTGCCTGTTGCCCTGCAGCACTGGGGTCAATGGGTCATCCTGGTCCAGCCCTGATATGAATCCTGACTTCCAGGAGCTGAGTGACCCTCGCTAATCCCTCAGCTGCCCTGAGTCTCAGTTTGGTCACCTGACAAGAAGGACATATAGTAGAACTACTTCTCAGAGTAGCCAACACCAGGGTGACCGAATGGGTCTATGAATATGAATTTGCAGAAATTTCTTACTTCAACTTCGGACAGGCCTTTAGCACCCTGGACTTGTTTACATAGTCTTCTGCTTCTGTCCCTAGGCTAACGCAGAAGGCACTCCCTCCATGCTGGACCGGGGGTCTCTCCTGTGCTTTTCTGGGGATCCTTGCCACTGTCTCATGTCCTTCTCCTTCTTCACCTTACCCTTCCCATCCCTGACTCTCCAGTGCCCTGGCATCATTTCAAACAGAGTATGAGGGCTGGAAAGAGAGCTGCAAGGTATAGCACGCACCTAGCTGCATGAGGTTTTGGATTCAATCCCTAGCACATCAGACAGAGAGAGAGAGAGAGAGAGAGAGAGAGAGAGAGAGAGAGAGAGAGAGAGAGAGAGAGAGAGAGAGAGAGAGGGCCTATAGCTGTCTTTGCTGTCATCTCAATTCCTTATGACCCTGGGTGGAAGTGAGTGGACTGTGTGGTCTGGGAGCTCCTACCTGCTGGCCTGAACATGAGAAGACTGGCCTACTCCTCATCCCAGCTGGCCCAGTTCAGTCTGCCTCCGAGGTCAAGTCCAGCAGGACAGAGCAGAAATCTCTGGAGCCTCCTGAGCACCGGCTGTGGAGACTACCAACTCATTTGAGCAGCAGAAGTCTGTGAGTGCTCATCCTGCTGTGCCTAGGAAGAAAGTGAAACTGAACAGTGACAGCCAGGGCTCCTGGCCAGTGTGTCCTGAGGCATGCTTAAATCAGTCTACGGCTCCTGATATGGTTTGAATCTAAACATGTCCTCTAAAGGCTCATTGTTAAAGGCTCAGCAGCCAGCTGATGGGCTTTTGAGAGGCAACTGACTGTAGGGGTTCTAACTTATCACTGAATTCATCCTCTGGGGCCTCGTTTGAGAAAGTGTTTCACTAAGTAAAATAGAGAGAGCAGTCACCCACTGTGGCCAGGTTATCTATCCCACAAGACCACAGATAGGCTGTTGTCATGAATCTTATGCACAGCGTGAGAGGGTCTGGACCAGAAAGGGCAGGAGAGTCCCCATGGGTCAGACACATTGCTTGGAATGAGAAGGATGACAGGGTCAGTAGGAGGAAGGTGGAGTTGAGGAAGGGTATGTCTCATTCCTAGTACCTTCTGCTTCCTCTGCTTCCCGGCTTCACGAGGTGAGCAGCTTCATTGTATCATGACCTCCTGCAGCCGTGACGCTCTCTGTCTCACCACAGGACCACCTCAGTAGAGCCAATGGGGACAGACATGATCTGACACCTTAAGCAATAGACTTTTTCTCCTCATGCACTGTTTCCTTCAGAATGTTGTCATCACACAGAAAGCGACTGACACAACCAGCCTGTGGCTGCTATGTGCCTTGTTGCTCCTGGAAATGGACAGAGCTCTCTCTACAACGCATGTATGATGACCTCAGAGGTCCCAGAGGAGGGGCTCTGAGGACTCTGAGGATAGAGCATCAGGCAATAGAGGTGCGCAGGGTGGAGGGACCTCCACCTGGGTCAGCGGCCTGCCCTGTGTCCACCATCCCCATAAGCTGATGTTGTCAGGCAAGTCGCTTACCTCCCCCTAAGCCTCAGTTTCCTCCCCGGTAAATCCGGGCCTGGAAACTGCCATCTGTCTGGGTTCCCAGGTATTGATAAGCTCAGTGTTTATGAAAGTAGTGGGTGTGGTGCTGGGTGTGGTAGGAGGGCCTGGGCTGATCATCATCCCCTGGGACAAGGGGAGGCCTGGATCTGGACCCCAGGTTCTAAGGCCTGGGGCTGACCCTCCCTTCCATCTTCCTGTTTCAAAAGCTACACCCACCTTTTCTCCTTTACCCAACAGTGAGCACATGATGCACAGCGCCTCCCTCAGCAAGCATTGGCCAGGGTGCCCATCACAGGAAAGACTGTGACCTTGGCTCTAGACAAGGGTTCCTTCCCATCTCCCTCTCCACCACCCCCAAATGAAATCCCACCTCCATCCAAAAACAAACAGCCAGTACATTTGCAGAGCCACTGATGGTGGGCCAGGGCCCTCTCAGGACTATTGTGCCTTCTCTATAACGACATTCATTATCCTGTCTGACATCAATACTGCTCTCAGGTTAATCTGTTTAACTTAATGAGGCATTTGTTCTCAGTTAGAAAACTCCTGAAGAAGCATGTTTGCTCCTGATGGGCTGAGCCCGTGAATAGATTAACACCGGGCTTGAAAAGCCTACCAGGAAAATGAATCTAACTGGTCCCTTTTTCATTTTCCGGTGTGGGCTAAGGCTGGGCTAATTTGTGTTGAGATGATCATTTCTTAGAGGAAAGAACAGACCGAAGTAACTTCTCTGGCTGTGGTGGTATTGTGTTCCCCAAAATATTGTGTACCCTAATAAATTTATCTGGGGTCAAAGACAGAACAGCCACTAGATACAAAGGCTAGAAAATGGCGGCACTCACATCTTTAATCCTAGCACTCCAGAGGTAGAAATCCCTCTGGATCTCTGTGAGTTCAAGGCCACATTGGAAATGGCCAGGCATGATGACACATGCCTTTAATCCCAGAAAGCGAGCCTTTAATCCCAGGGAGTGGTGTTAGAAAGCAGAAAGGTATATAAGGCGTGAGGACCAGAAACTAGAAGCATTTGACTGGTTAAGCTTTCAGGCTTCTAGCAGCACAGTTCAGCTGAGAGCTATTCGAATATGAGGACACAGAAGCTTCCAGTCTGAGAAAACAGGATCACCTGAGGAATTGGCCAGGTGAGGAAGCTGTGGCTTGTTCTGTCTCTCTGATCTTCCAGTGTTCACCCCAATACCTGGCTCAGGTTTGACTTTATTAATAAGAACTTTTAAGATTCCTGCTACATCTGGCACTGGCTTATTTCCCTCCTACAGCCCCACTTCCACTTCTCAGTTATGAAAAGGTGTGTGTGGTGGGAAGGAAATGTTCCCAGCAGCAGCAGGGACCAGAGTGTGAGCTGATGGCTTCCATATGACAACAGGAAGTCTATGGACAGCCTGAAATGACCAGTTCTATAGGGTTCACTGTCAAAGCCCTTGTGCTCAGCAACTAGTGGGTTCTCATGGCTGTTTTCTGAAAGTGTGAAGGGGATGCTCAGCCATGGCAGTCCCTGCTGCCACACAGGTAATCCCATGGGGACCAAAGGGAGATGATGGTAGGCATCTTGGATGCATCTGGGAGTGAATTGTGGTCCCTGATTCCTGGTCCAAAGAATAAGATGTCCCATAGGCCAATTTTCTCTAATGATTTAGCCTATGGATCCTCCCCAATCAGTCTCCCATAGCACTTAGAGCCACTGCCAGCTGGGAATCTAGCCAGTATACCCCATGTCCTCCAGGAACATCTCCCAGGCTGTCTCAGGTCAGGGAAGCCAGGCAGTGCATCCTTCCCCTTTCCACCAGATATGCTTGCTAGTGACCTAAGTTCACTCTGTACTAGCTGGGCTCCTGCCACCCTCAAAGTCAAGGGAAGGCAGTTTCTGTAGAACGCGTGACGATCTCATAGGCGGACAGTTGAAAACCTCACTTCTGCTCCTCACCAGCTGCCAGAGTTCAGGCAAGTCCCTCCAGCACTCTGGGACAACATTTACTTAGTTGTAAAATAAATGGCAATGATGTCCCATTCTTTACAGAGACATTAAAATGAATCAAATAAAGCTGGACATGGTGGTGAGAGGATTACAAATTCCAGCCCTGCCTATTCTGCATAACCAGTGTGAGGCTAGTCCACTGTACAGCAAGACCCTGTTTTAAGAAAATGAATTAAATAAAACTCCATTTGTAAACTGAAGACTGGAGGTGTGTGTATGAAGGATCTTTCATACTGCCTGGGCAGTGACTGTACAGAAGTAAGCAGCAAGAAGGAACCCTTCTCAAGTCCGTGCCAGGGTTTTACCCTCTAGCTTCCTCAGCTCTACCTTCCTGATGCTCATCCTGTTTCCAGACCAGCAGCTTGGCTGTGGACTTGAAGGAGAACCTGGACACAACTGGTAAATGCTATCTCCATTCTGTCAATGAAGGCCTGGAGACATGGCTCAGTTGGTAGAATGCTTGCCTAGCGTGTAAAAGCCCTGAGTTCAGTCCTTAGCCGCACAATAAAAGAGAGGAGAGGGAGATGGTTCAGTAGGTAAAGATGTTTGCCCTAAGCCTGATGACCTGAGTTCAATCTCTGAATCCACATATAGGAGAGAATAGACTCCTACAAATTTCCCTCTGATCTCCTCATGCATGCTGTGACACACATGTATACAGGTACACAGACACACAGACACACACAGACACACACACCATAAATAATATTTTAAGGGGATGTGGTGTTGTGTGCCTATAATCTCAGCACTTGAGAGGTGGATGGAAGTAGGAGGATCAGAAGTTCAAGGTCATCTCCAACAACACAGTGAATCTGAGGACATTCTGGAATTCTTAAGACCCATACAGAGATAGCCAGGTAAATGGCATCATTTGGAAATCCTCTCTTCTGGGTTGCTCAAGCCTCCAGCAGCCACATCTTGATAAAGCCACGCACAAAACTGTTCTGTCCCTAAAGGTCCATGTCTCACATTGTTTCCAAATCATGGGTGGGAGGCACCAGGATCTTGGCACCTGATGACTCTAGGATGGGTAGAATACTGCCCTAGAGACAGTGTGCCCTCCTTCCCTTGACGATGAGATCTAGTGGTGGGCACCAACTGCTTCTCTTCTTCAGGACCGTGGGCAGCGGGGTTTGCCCCTTAGGCTTGAATGCCAGCTTCTGCTTCCAGGATTCAGGAGCTGTCTGCACTTTGATGTGAGCTGATGCAGTAGGAAAGCATCTCTGCATCCCTCTGTATTAACGGCCTCTCTTTATTTTACAAGCGAGGACATGTCAGAAGAGCTGAACTGAATAGCAACACCATCTAATATAAATGTCACTGGACTAGAAACCTTGAATCTTGGTTCAGCTGTGTGTTTCATGGTGGGGGCAGGGGGAAGACAGAACGCCATGCCCCCCCCCCCATTTGCAGGATGCCTTCTGAGGAATAATGCTCAGGCAGTACCTTTGGATTCCATTCTCCAGTCCTGCCCACAGGCTTGGGAAGCTGCTCACTGTCCACCAATGTCTGCTTTTCAAGTATTCTACATTTCCATCCTCCCAGGTGAAAGATTCTTGATGAGTAGTATCTGAGTGGCCAAATTTATCAGCAGTAAACTAATTTAAAAAACTAGACTAGAAACTTCTTTGTCAAAAACCTCAGGAAACACTAGAATGGTGTTAGGTTAAAAAAAAACAAAACAAAACAAAACAAACAAACAAACAAACAAAAAAACAAAAAAACCAAAGCTCCCAGATTCAGATAACATTTCAACAAGAAACATTGTAGCACCTGTCCTGCCCAACCCTCCTCACTTTCGGATGAGGAAGCTGTCACCCAGAGAGCACAAGGCCTTTGAGGGTCTGTCTATGTGAGTAGCAGAGTTAGCACTCCATCATAGCTCCATGAAGTATGCCCATGCGCATGCACACACATGCACACACCCTGTGTCAGCTCTATGTTAAAGGTGAAAAAACAGAAAAGGCCAGAAAGGAAAAGAAAATAGGCCAAAAAAACGCCTAAATTTCTGGTGGCACAGTCCAGGGCCCAATCACCTGGCAAGACTGTCACAGAAAGAAAAGGCTCTGGTGTGTGATGAAGCCACACCTCGCAGCTTCATAAATAACACAGGTCTGAGTAATTTTGAGAGGATAGTAACTTTAAAATGATTTTTCTGTTTGCAGTTGTTAAAGAACATTAAAAAGTTGGGGGAAAGAGGGAGGAAAAGGAAAAAGAAGGAGGAAGAGAAGATCTGAGATGTACTGAGTCAAGCCCTCCTTCAGTAAATGTTTTCAGTGGAGTTTTTAAGTTGGAAGTAATTACATTGATTGCATATGATGTTTACATGGGCAACAGATCAATGAGCTTTATTTTGAGTGAAACTAAGAATCAGTTTGTATCCAAAAAAGCAGTATTGGTGAAATCCAAAGAGAAAACTCAGCTGGTAATGAGTCTTTCTCTGTCCCACCAGCCAGCTCCCAAGTAAAGACATGGAGAGTTCTTATTAATAATGAAAGCTACTCTTTTCTACTAATGTACATGTTGCCATGTGGCTTGTGGCTTTTACCTCTCCTCCTCCATGCCCTGCTTCTTCTGCTTCCAGCTGGCAACTCCCCCTTTCTTCCTCCCAGAGCTCTCTCTGTCCGGAAGTCCCACCTACAGCTATTGGCCAGCCAGCTCTTTATTACATCAATCACAGCGCTACATCTTCACACAGTGTCCAAATATCCCACAACACAGCCTGACAGTGAGTTAGCACTGGCTTTCTGGGGCAGAGTTGATGCATATTGGGTTTTGCTCTTGGTGAGAACATCAGGCAGAAAGTTCCCAGACATGGTGGCTCCTCTCAATCAAACACAGGGTGGGAGTCCTGTCCAAGCCAGGTCATTCATCGTCTGGAGCTGAAGTTGCTGAGAGCTAGCTGCATGGCTTTGAGATCACTGCTGTCTTTCTCTGCAGCTCGGCTCCCGCAGTGTGCGAAACAACTGTCCAGTCACCCTGGATCTATGACAGTGATGGAGGTGAAACCAAGAAGTTAAAAGGCGGGTGAGGATGGTGAGCCTGGGAAAACATGGGCAACGAAAGTGAGGGACAGCCGGGCGGTGGTGGCGCATGCCTTTAATCCTAGCACTCGGGCGGCAGAGCCAGGTGGATCTCTGTGAGTTCAAGGACAGCCTGGTCTACAGAGCAAGATCTAGGACAGTCACCAAGACTACATGGAGAAACCTTGTCTTGAAAAAAAAAGAAAAAGTGAGGGACATCCCGCTCCGTAAAGGTGCCATGCTCAGCCTTGGTGGCAGAGGACAGAGCCTGAGACCACCACCTCCACCAGCTCCATCTGCCCTGGAGTCCCAGGACATGGGTACCATTATCCCTGTGTCATGGATGTAACATTTGAGACTCTGAAGTGACAGGGTCAGCCTGAGGTCACACTGTGAGTGAGAGAAAGAAAACATCTGGAAAAAAGGACTCCAATAGCTATACCTCATGAAGGGACAGAATCAGGGCTCCTCCCAGGTATTTACTCTACCTCTGGGCTTTTCCTGGTGGAAAACTTGAATTGCTAACAGTCTGCTGGACATCTGGACACATACTCAGTGTCTCAGTGTGTCCTGAGACTGAGCTAGTATCTTCCAGGCTCTGGACTTTGGATTCAAGCTCAAAATTGTCTATCAGGCCACATCACCCTCCTAGTGCACCAGATGTTCATTTCTACGTTTTCTCCTCTGTATGAACATCCCCCATCTATCTTTCCCCCCAATCCTACTGTATGTATTTCACATATCATAATAAGAAGCCCACAGTCTGTTTCCAGCACTTGTCTGTGAATTCTACAAGGGGAGGACCTGCCTGATTTGTGAAAGATTGCAGCCCTCAGCAGATTGTCTGACCAAGAGACCAAGTCCATAGTAAGTAGGTCACATGCATGGGAGACTCTCCCTGCAAGGAAGACCCATGTGGGAAAGGCAGCCATTTAATGCCAGGCCCAGATAGCATCATTCAGGATGGCTTGAGTATGCATCTCCAAGGCCAGGCCCTGAAAGGAGCCCAAGTCAGCACACGGAGGCAGAGTGTTCTACATCAAAGTTCCAGGAGTAAAGACTCAGGAAGATCTGAGCATCTGGGCCAGAAGGACGTGATGCAGCCCAACAGCCAGGCAGAATGTGGACCAAGCAATCTGGGGACAAAGTGTGGCCCTGCACACTGCGGGTGGGAGGGGAAACTGTAAAAACAACTCTACAGGCCATTCGGCAGCATGTGCTGCTGATCCTGTATGTGACCTGGCCACAGTGTAGTGATAGCTCCTCAATGTGTCACTTGGCAGACACTCACCCGTGTTCTTACCAAACAAACAAACAAAAAACCACTTGCCAATGGCACTGCTTACACCAGCACAACACTGGAACGCAAATGATTTGCATATTTGTCCAGTACTCAAGAGCCAAACAGGGACAAGAATAAACAAAGTTGTGTTCTGCATGGCAGCCACGACCATTGCCGAGTGTGAGGCTGGACCCACAGGAGACAGGACACACAGGAGCCCAAGACAGTATGGCTGCATTTATATGACAGCTGGGTGACATGCAATGCTAAAAGCCAGGGGGCTGTTGTTGTCCTGACTTGAGGAGTGGAATGAGTGACAGTCAGGAGGTGAAGGCACTTCTGGGGGACTAGTGACGGTCTCATTACTGACCTGTGCGCTTAGTCCTGTAGATACATTTACTTTCAGAAAATTCTAATAACCCCACAAAAACTTATGTATTTTCTTCTGGGTAAGCCCTCTGTCACATTATGATGTGACAAAAAGCTGACTTTAAAAACATAAGCCCAGGGCTAGAGAGACGGCTCAGCAGTTAAGAGTGCTCGCTGCTCTTCCAGAGGACCTGGGTTTCACTCCTAGTACCTATGTTGGGCTGCTCATAACCATCTGTAACTCCAGCTCCAGGGGATACAACACCCTCTTCTGGACTCTGAGAGCACCTACCACATGTGTACACACACACACACACACACACACACACACACACACACACACACACACAGAGTTGCTTTTAAATAAGGCACAAGAGAGAACTGAAATGACAGAGAGCAAGATGGCTCAGCTGGCGAAGGTGCTGCCGCCAAGCCTGATGATCTGAGTTCGATCCCCGAGACCCACATGGTGAAAGGAGAGAATCTAATTCCTTAGGTTGTGCTCTCATCCCCATCCACACACAAGCTGTGGTACTCACTCACTCATATACGAAAGAAAGAACTGGGTGAATAGATGAATGACGACTGAAGCACACTGAAGCGGATGGATGGACCAATGACTGAAAGAACACAGGAGTGAAGAAGACATTGGTCTGTTGAAGAACCAAGAGTGTAAAGGAGCATGGGAAGAAGAATTGAGAAGAGCATGATGTGGAATGACCTGGCCTAGGTGTGGAATGAGCATGAGAAAGAAAAGCAACCCGCCCAAGAGGCGAGCGGATGGAGATAGGATGTGAGACGCTGTCTTGGCTGCCTTCCTGTGGCTGTGGTAAAACACCCTGACAAAAGCAACTGAAGGGAGAAAGGGCTTGTTTGGGCTCAGGGATTCAGACAGGAAGGCTCAGACGGGAAGGCAGGACAGCAGTCAGAGAAGGCATGGCGGCAGGAGCCAGCGTGTGCTGGTTAGTTCACATTGTCAACTTGACACAGCCTGGAGTGACCTGGGAAGCAGGAACTCAACTGAGGAGTTGTTAGATCAGGCTGGCCTGTGGTCATTTCTGCCAGGGTTTGTCTTGTCCATGGTTGATGTGGGAGGGCCCAGCCCACTGTGGGCAGCACCATTCCTAGGCCGCTGGGTCTGGGATGTGTGAGAAAGCTAGGCGAGAGTAAGCCAATGAGAGAGCCAGCAAGTAGCGTTCCTCATATCCGCTTCAAGTCCATGCCCTGATGGAGTTCCTGCCCAGATTTTCCTCGACAATGGTCTGTGATATAAACACATAAGCTGAAATAAACCCTTTGCTGCCCTCAGTTACTTTTGGGCAGAGGGAGCTTGTTTGTTTGTTTGTTTGTTTGTTTAATCACAGCAATAGAAAAGCAAACTGGAACAAGGAGGCTGGCTGATCACATTGCACCCACCCTCAGGAAACAGAGAAAGGACAGGAAATAGGGCTAGGCTCCGCATCCCCCACCCTGACTCACCTCCTCCAGCCAGGCTCCACTTCCTGAAGGTTCCACAACCTTCCCAAACAGTGCCACCAGCTAAGTGCCCAAGTGTGTGAGCGGGAGACTATGGGGGACGTTTCAGGCTCAAACCACAGTACAGAGTAAGCAGGTAGGTTACTGTACAAATCGGTGGATGAATGGCCCCAGGTACTCTGGGTGGACATGAAGAAAAAAAAAGAGAAAGCCCTACTCCTTGGCAGATGAGCATTACCCAGTCAGGGAAGGTTTCTCAAGGGACGACACCTCCAAGATAATAAGAATGTGGTTGAAGAAATACCACGCACGCAGTGAGTGCACCATGCGCTCCTCAGGATTAACTCGGAAGCTGAACGGAACTGACTGCATTGTTTTCCCAATTAGGTCACAGATAATTAGCTATTATGTAGCAAACCCTCAGCATGATTTTAATAATCGCTATTTAAATAACACATTTCCACTGTCTCCTTACAAATTAACCTCAGGGAGACATGATTAATACAGACATGGGAAGGCTTGTTGTGAGGCCTGCGATTGGAAAGAGGCGGAGGCTGTCTCCATGGCTAACCAAGAACACCCTAAGTCTGGGGACAGAGCTTAGGTTGAGGGAATTCAGAAGCCTGGGGTCCCAGAGACTGGGAAACTCCTTCCCCACTTGCTCACCCACCTTGATACAGTAGGATGCTCCCCAAGTTCCCATGATGTCAGGAGGAGCCCTGGGACAGAGTCGGTGTTAGTCACGATCACCCCAGATGCAGGCTGGGAATCTAGGCCCCCCGCTCTGAGCATCAGCTTGCGTCTTTGGTGCAGCACCTGGCTTGAAGTAAGCACCCAGGAGAAACTAGTTGAGCTTCTCCAGGTTCAAGGCTCAGGGAACATCGTAAAAGGATGAGCATAAAGAATTTAAGAGCTGGAGCAGGGTATGCTTTTAATCCCAGCGGGTGTGGGAGGGAGAGTTCCCACTGGGCTCCACCTGGTCTGGCTCCAGAGTGCTAGCACCTAGCCTTAATTCATCTTTTGTTTCTAAGTTGCCCTTTGTTTCTCTTGTTGCCCTGTGTGAAATTATCTGAGAGTTTTCCAAAAATACAATGCCAAGTGCAAATTTCTAGATTCATCGGGTACCACAGTTTTCCAGGTTTCCTGAACCAAGTTTTGCATAGGCTTTGTATCTTTGGGTGTATCCTTGTAGTATGTGTGTGTGTGTGTGTGTGTGTGTGTGTGTGTGTGTGTGTGTGCGCATATATACATATATATGTATACATGTGTGTAAAATGGCCTTGATCTGCACAAATTGCTCTTAAAGCAAAGAGATATGTGTACATACATATATACATACATGCATACATACGTACATACACACACACATACTTGAGCTGGAGAATATCTGTGAAATACTGTCCTCTAACCACAACAGCAGCTATGGTTGCCTGCATAAGATCAAATCAGTCATAATCCCAGCATGCATTGGGGGGGGGCCTCTCTGGAAGTCTCACCCCATCTGAGGAGTTATTGATAGTCAATGGGTGCTGAGAGAATGAGTCTCACTTTTCTTTGGAAAATGTGGTCACTGGTTGATTGACAGTGCCCCAGTGGATGGCCTCAAGCCCATTTGCATATGACCAGCACTGACCGGACTCAGTAGGTAGGTTGGTGGGTCCTCCGTAAGGGGCGGGTTGTAGTGACGTAGTTGGAAGTAGATAAAACCAATAAATATTGTATACATGCATGACATTTTCGAAGAATAAAAGTATTTTTTAAAAAGACTAGTTGAGGGAGTGGAGCTTATTCCTATATTGTGTGCTTCCTAAACTGCCTTTAAGCTCAGCCTGACTTGACAAACAAGTGACACATTCCTGGGCACCTGATCCTTTGGTGTCTATGGTCACTCTACCTGCCTGGCTCATGGGCAGTTTGGCTCCATTGTATTCTTGTGTCTGCCTGACTCTCTGCCTCCACATGATGCCTCAAGACCATAGAAAGTTGCCGGGCGGTGGTGGCGCACACCTTTAATCCCAGCACTCGGGAGGCAGAGACAGGCGGATCTCTGTGAGTTCGAGGCCAGCCTGGTCTACAAAGCGAGTTCCAGGAAAGGCACAAAACTACACAGAGAAACCCTGTCTCAAAAAAATAAATAAATAAATAAATAAAATAAGAAAAGAAAGTTGTTGCCCTGTGTGGCGCAATGCTTGATGGGTTCCCAGAAGTGAGATACTGCTAAATCAGACCCTGAGCAAACTGCACCCCAGCTTCCATTTGGATCCAGGGCTCTACCGCAAGACGGTCAACAGGGGTCTGGCCTGGTGCCACCCACTCCCTGGCAGGGCCCAGTCTTACTGTGCAGACCAGGCGCTGCACTTCTGGGCTGTGTGTGTCTGCACCAGGAAATGTCTGCTGCTTCCGGAGAGAGGGCAGGTTGGAGCAGGGCAGGCTGGAGCAGGGCAGGCTGGAGCAGGGCAGGCTGGAGCAGGGCAGGCTGGAGCAGGGCAGACTGGAGCAGGGCAGGCTGGAGAAGGGCAGGCTGGAGCAGGGCCGGTGCCTGGCAAGCAGGTGGGAAATCCTCCTCTTGACTTGGCTGCATTCTACAAAGCGGGCTTGATCTGCACAAATTGCTCTTAAAGCAAAGAGCTCTAAAAAGAAAAAAAAAATGAGAAATGGAGGTGGCGCCTCTGAAATGTGAGCCAGCTCCTTTTAGATGGCGTGCGTGGGCAAGCACAGTGCCCGGTCTGGCATGGTGCGCGTTTCCCGCTGGCAGAGTGGAATCTCAGGTTAAGGGGTTGAAGGCTTGAGGATATCACCATGGTGCCAGAGGCTTGGATTTTCCACAGGTCTGTCCTCAGAAGACTTTGACCTTCAGGGGTCTGGCAACAAATCTTCACTCAATGTCACAGAGTCCCCTTCAGAGATCGAGCCCAATCCAGGCACAGATTGACCACAGAGGGAGAGCCAGCTGGTCTCATGGGAAGGAGGGATGAAGATGACCTAATATTATTTATGAGCTGAATTGATCAGTTTGGCAAATGTTACAACTAATACCATTGTGAAGGTTCTTTCTTCCTTTCCTTCCTCTTCCTCCTCCTCCTTTTCTTCTCCTCCTCTTCTTTGAATTAGTGATAGCTCTATAGCCTAGGCTGACCTTGAGCTTTTGACCCTCCTGTTTTGACCACCCACATGCTTGGATCACAGGCCTGAAGTTTCACACCTGCTTTGTGCAGAACCAGGGATCAAATTCAAAGCCTCATGCATGGCAGGCAAGCGCTCCACCCATGCAGCCAAGTCCCAGCCCCAGCTGAGAGATTTCAATGTTGCAGCCATGGCTCTGCCCATTAACCTACTTCATCCTCATGGTGGTTTGAGGAAAGGATGGAAAACATGAAAAATAAAAGTGGGTAGGTACTTGTTCCCTCTGTCCACCAGGCTTTTCCAGTCTTCATCATATGCTGCATTCCCAGAAGCATCACGTGTGGTGGTTGATACGGTCACCTGGACAGGATCTGGAATTACCTAGAGACAAGACTCTAGATCTACCTGGGAAGTGTTATCTAGATGAGGTCAACTGAGTAGAAAAACACACCTTAACTCCTGGGGTGTCCCAATGTATGTATGGAAAGAGGGAAATTCTAGTGTTTATCTCTCTCTGCCTCCTAACTCCATGAGTGCAAAGCCATCTCAGGCTTCTGCCACGATGATGTCCCTGCTGTGGTGGACTGCACCCTTGGACTGTGAGCCAGGGTAAACTCTTCCTGTCTTACGTGACTTTTGCCAGGTGTCGTCATAGCGGCAGTAACTAGGACACCACGTGAGGGCTCAGTCCTGTGTCCTCGCCAACACTTGTTATCTTTAGCCTTTCTAATTTTAGCCTGTGTCGCAGGGCCCTGATGGCATCACCTGGTGGCTCTAATCACACTCCCTTGATGACGAAGGGTGCGGAGAGCCTTTTAATGAAAAACACATTTGCATCCAAACCAAAATTATATTGTCAGCAGTTAATTATCACTTGTCAAACAAGCGTGCGCCCAGATTGTGGGTTTAATTTCCACGTCCCTCTGCAAATGCCTCATTCCTCTCATTTGACAAGACCTCTCCAAGCAGACACATTCATTGTTGGAAAGGGTGCTTTTTTAAATGTGGTTTTAAAAATAAATAGGTTTCCTTGGTGTCTGAGTCAGAATTCTGCAAGTAGGAGAGACCCATTCATTCCAGCATGGCAAAGGGAGACTGTACGTGGAGGAGTGTTTCACTGGGTGGGTCATGTACCGTGGAACTTCTAGAAGACGGGGGCCTCTACAAAGCTGGACCCTCCACAGGTATCCCAGAGAGCCCCTCATCAGTACCCCTACCCTGGACTCATGGCAGCTTCTCCCTGTGCGTTTCTTCTTCACCTGGTCATTTCCCCTTGCTGGATTGTAACTGACTTGGCAGGACTGAATATATTCTAAAGAGATATTTACCTATTAGACTGTCAAAACAAAGGACCTCAAGAAACTGGAATTTTCCCAGGAGTCTCATGCTGAAATCTCAAGCCTGAGCCAGCCACATCTTCTCTCCAAAACCCTTGTCTGAAGGAAGGAGACTTACAACCTTACAAAGACGATCGGTAGACTATGATGGTGCTGGGGCCACAGCTTGACCAAGACTGCTTGGACATGCACATCCTTCATCTCACTCAGGACTCTGAAGATAGACTTAGGCAGGTCACTGGATCTCTTTGTCCCCCCTTCCCCATGTGGCCAAGTAGAATAAATCCCTCCCTTTTTTTATTTGACTGTTGTCCAGGACAGGTGACCAAACCTGGCTTTTTGGGGTACAGACTGTGACCCCCAAGGTAGGTAACAGAATAAGAGATTCTCCTCCTTTGCACTCACACATTCTCGGGTTAAGGGCAGCAGGGACAGTGTTGCCCAATGGCACCGTTCTTTGACCCCTCATTAGCCTATGCCCTGGCAAATCCTTCACCTCCTGGATCTCAACCTGTCACAGAGGCTGAGTTCTCTCCGGCAATAATTGTGTTCAGGTGATGTCACAGGTAGAGAGCTTTGCTCTTGATTATGGGCCATCAGGGGAAGGTGAGGAACAGAGACAAGGAGGAGGCGGTGGGGTGGACAGGGGATAGAACAGACTGCATTACAGACTGGGAGGCCTGGGTGCCAGGCTCTGAGGGTGGCAAGCAAAGGTGACATTGGCCTTGGCCTCAGGGGAACTGTGGGACAAGAGGGGGTGCCAGGGTTGTTCTGCTCTCCTTGCTGAAAGTCACCTGTTTTCAGCCCAGTCACCCCACACAGATGACTTTCCCAACGTCCGTCTGATCATCCAGAATCTGGGAATCAAGTGCATCTCTCCCTGTGTAACCTTAGGGAGGGCCAGTTCCATCCCTGCATCCCTGCAGCCTTGAGGATGAGGGTTGCCCTGGTGACAGGACCGTGCTCCCAATGCTGCTCACTGATGAGTGAGTAGGAGAGGATGTATTATGGTCACTTTCCACAAGGGTGGGATTTGGGCCAAGAAGGGATGGTCCAGATAACAGCACATCAGGGTAGGGTGTCCCTGACCCCAGACCCAGGTGTCATCGCTTTGTTCAGCAACACTTCTTAAGGACACACCTGTGACTCTTGTGACTGTGTCAAGAACAACCAATGACCTAATCATTTACCGTTGCCCTCCCATTAACCATGATTATTCACTCTACACACCCACGTGTGAGCAGCATTTAAGACTTGGAGCTGTTTCTCCCAATGTCTCCCTATGGACAATTCTAACAAAATAGAAACCTAGAGGACAATTAAAGAATAAAATAGTAATTGTGCTATTACTTACAATCGTAAAAAATGAAACCATCTGAATTATATCAATAGAACATTCATTAAACAGATTATAAGCCATTAATGAAATCGATAATTCCGAAAGTATGTCAGGAAACAGTGCTGGTCACAGTAGAGAGTGAGATTGGTGGTCTAAATCTGCACAGGTGAGGTCACCAGGGTCCAGTCCTCCTTCAGGCAGACCAGAGGACGTGCATCTCCTAGGCCTTTGTCTCAGGAGTGGCCAGGAGCTCTGTATTGACCAACGAAATGGAGGTGAGTGGAGGAGGGGTGTCCATTCCAGGTGGAAGCACCTGGGAGTCAGAGCACCTTGGGAGAGACTGCAGATTTGCACACTGAGATGGTGACTCCCTCGGGGAGAGTCCTGGTGCGGCTGAGGAGCCACCTTCCCTGCCCCGTGACCACGGGGGAGTGTGTGGGGACAGGCTGTGCTGCTTCTCAGGGACTGTTTGTTACTGCAGCGTCTCCAACCCTTCCTAACTGCCACATCCACATGAAAGCCATAGAGAGAATACGTGCTGGTCCCGAGCGGTAGATACAGACAGAGCTCCTGTCTGGGGACACACTGGGTCAGGTACTGTTCTACCTTCTGTGTTTGAGCTGAGTGATCACTTCCTGATGTAGATCCATCACTCACATGAAGAGATGTCGGCGTGACTCCCATCAAGGTCAGTCATCCTCCCAGCCACAGCATCCCTCCTCCTCCCTGGCTCCTGGGACACTCCTCCTCTGTCCTGCCCCATTAGCTCTTTATTATACATCGTTTCTTCCCTAATGGTCTGCCCTGCGTAATTTAGCACTGCCATGAATTATCTTGGTCCCAAGTGCCTCATGTAATCCTGTTTCTTCATCTCCAAGTGAGGTGGCAGCAGAAAGAGTGGCTTCAGAGGCCCCTCTGGACAGTGACCCCCTCAGGTGAGAATAGTCAGTGCTGGTCCTCTCCGAGCTTTCATATATGCTGGACAGCATGCTAAGAATATCATGTATGGAGTGTCCTTCTACATACATATGCATCACATAGCCAGAGTTTTCAACCTTCTCACCATGTCCCAGCAAAGAAGAAATGGAAGAACTGGGGATGGAAACAGGTTGTTTCAACAGCTCTGGGAAGTAGGTGGTGTGGCTGCCACCTCCCCTGTGTTACAGAGGATGCTGAAGTTCAGAGAGGTTTGTACACTCACTCAAAGTCACACAGCTCCGAAATGGTGGTTTCGAATGCAGGCGGTGTGTTGCCAAGTTCCTGCTCTTTTTACTCAATCCAGTGTCAGTCTTCCACTGTGCCTGGACCCTGTGCTGGGGACTCAATGCTTCACACAGGACACAGTGTTTTCCTCCAGCAGAAAGATAGCAGCAATCGTGAGCATGCCCATTTGCTGTTCCCGTGTGCCCACAGCTCACTGTGGGAAGACGGTTCAAACTCATCAGATCTAGAGTCCCCACCCCCATCATGGAGGAGGATCTGAAGCACATGGTGGCCATGCTTGGCCAGGTTCCCTCCATGAGTTCATCAGATTTCAGAATTCACCTCCAGCTGACTCACGTAAGCAGGAGTACTGTAACCATGTTACCGAGAGGAAATGGGGAGGCTCATGAAGACGATGCCACCTGCTCACGTCACAAGGCGGCTGGCTGCAGATCCCAGGCTATTCTTGGCTCATAGCTCTACCAGTGAGAAGCCTGGGGGAGGAGCTGCCCACCCAGTTACTCCTCAGTCAGAGAACCATTGGCCCCCACACACAGAATAGTAACTAACTGAATCCCTCCTCCAATTTACAACACACACGGCTTCCCATACTTAACCCTGGCCCTACCCCATAGCAATCTTCAATCACATGTAAGGGACTGAGCTCAGAGAAGTTAAGCAACCTTCCCAAGGTGTCCCAGAAAAGAAATGGAGGAATCAGACCCAGAAACAGGGTTACTCAAGCCTGTGGTCTAACCATTGGATAACACTGCCTTCCTCTGCTGTGCCTGGAGCTTGGAGACCAAAAGATGAGGCTGCAAATCCTCTGCTCAGATTCAAAATCAGATTTTATAAAACAAGGTAGGAGAGGCCAGAGGTCGAGTGCTGTCCTGAGAGCATGAACAGTGGTGAGCTGGGGGCTTGTGGTAGAAGCACAGGCCAGCAGCTACAAAGAGGCAGTGTCCCCTGCCCAGGAAGCCCATGTTGAGTCACTTTGTAGTGTGGTGATATTGTGTTCCCCAAAATATTGTGCACCCTAATAAACTTATCTGGGGTCAGAGAACAGAACAGCCACTAGATACAGAGGCCAGAAAAATGGTGGCACACAAGTCTTTAATCCTAGCATTCCAAAGGCAGAGATCCATCTGGATCTCTGTGAGTTCAAAGCCACACTGGAAACAGTCAGGCATGGTGACTCACGCCTTTAGTCCCAGGAAGTGATGGCAGGAAGCAGAAAGGTATATAAGGCATGAAAACCAGGAACTAGAGCCTGGTTAAACTTTTAGGCTTTTGAGCAGCAGTTCAGCTGAGAGCCATTCAGATGAGGACACAGAGGCTTCCAGTCTGAGGAAACAGGATCAGCTGAGGAACTGGCGAGGTGAGGGAGCTGTGGCTTGTTCTGCTTCTCTGATCTTCCAGCGTTCACCCCAATACCTGGCTTCAGGCTTGTTTTTATTAATAAGACCTTCTAACAATTCATGCTACATTGTAGTTGTGACCAGAACTGTCTGCTGGACAAAACCCACCAGAGGCAGCTGCAGTACAGCAGCCTCCCCAGTGGGCAGGGCCCTGCTTCACTGTATCAAGCAGGAGATTGTCACCCACATCATTGTTCTACCTTTCACCGTCACGGCCGACGGTGCTATGATGGCCACCATCTCGAAGGCTCCACAACAAGGCCTGGAGTGGGCCTGGAGTGTTTCCTAGCTGTGGTTTAGAAAGGAAGTGTTGGAAGGAATGACCCACAGTCTTGGGGGACACACAGATCGTGGGCCTGGATGTCCATCCTGACATGGGGGAGTGTGGTGTGCATGGAAGTGAGGGCCACGGGAGATCCCCAGCTTCAGTCCAGGTGGTTAAAGCCAAGCTGGATGTCAGGTGCTGCCACCCTGGGGGTTACAGAGCCAGCCAGAAAGGTGGTCTGTGGTCTGGCTAAACCTTTCTCCCCTTAAGTTATTTTACAAGTTCCTGGTCACATCCACATAAAACTAACATAGGAAATTGGTAACAGGATTGGGGTTGCTGAGAGTAAACCTGACCACGGGGTTCATAAGCCTTTGGAACTGGTTCTGGGAGAAATTTGGAACAGTTTGGAGACCCAGATTAGTGAAGTCCCAGATGCTATAAGCAGAATTTAGTGGATGAGTCTGTTGGTGGCTGAGAAGACCAGAAAGCTGAGAGGGGTCACCGTGAGTACTGTGCCCTTGAGGTTTCAGATGGAAATTTATTAGACCAGAGGCCATTCATGTTACATTGTGGCAAAGAACCTACCTAACACTGTCTATGCCCTAAGATTTTACACGGGATGAGTTTAAAGGTGAAAATTTTATTTGGTAGAGAAAGGTCAAGCCCAGGATTCTGACTTTGGTATGGTTGTTGCTGGCTAGCTCTAGACAACTTTACAGTGAGAATTAGGAGCAAAAAGTAGAACAGTAATATTTGGGGAAAGTACAATCTGGTCAGAAAAGAAATGTCTTAAAGTTGTGGGCAGTAGGGTATGATTGTTAAAGATATTAGGTCCAAGTATGGTGGTACACACTGGAGGCTGGAGCTGGAGGAGCTAGCCTGGGCTACCATAGAGATAAGCCAAGAAAATAAGCCAAACATTTTTCACAGGGACAGTAAAAATGATGTCTTGGGGATACCTCAGTAATCTGTGACACCGACTCGTTGCGGGCTGAGAAGGAAGGAACGGATAAAATGTGTAAGCTTGTTTAAGAGATTTTCCTTGGAAAAGAACCCCACTGTGGCACTCAGCTTCTTCTGGATTCATGTCCCGGTGCTCGCTGCCTCTCTGGCCAGGCATTCAGAGGCTGCTTCGACCATGGCCCCAGGAGGCCCAGCTTCCGCTCAAGCTAGCAGCAGACCTTTGGTTTTGCAAAGCATGCAACATGCAAGAGTTGCTGAGTTGCTTCCACATGGATTTCAAAGGACAGCCAGGGGTTGCAGGCAGTGTAGGAAAGATCAGACTCTCTGTGGGAATCATCCTAAGAGGAATTCTCATGAAGCAGATGAGAATGGAATAAAAAACATGATAGAGATCCTAGGAAGAAGAAGATGCCAGGGCCATGGAACATCTGAGGAAAACCTGAGGCAATAGCTAAAACCAGCTCGAAGGAGAATCCATGTAGCTGCACACGTGGATTTGCACGCAAACCTGTAAAGCTATAAAGATAGGACTGACCGAGGCCTTAGGAATCACACCATGCCACACCACTTTCCTTGGGTCTTCCCGGCTGGATTTCAGTCTCACGTTGATCCCATCCCTGCTTTCTGTGTCCCTGCCGCTTGCTTTTGTAATGTGACTGTTTACTCCACGCCATTGGATATTGGAAGTGTGGAACTTTCTCTTATACTTCATGGGGTCTCGTAACTGAGAGACAGCCTTGAGGCCAAGAGGAGGTTTTGGACTTGAACTTGGGAACAGTGTTTGAAGTGTTAAGACTATGAGCTGGACAGAAGGAATTTTCAGTTGTAAGATGGACAGGAACCATAGGGAGGCAAAGGTGGGATGTTACAGTTTTAGGTGTGTTTGAGAGTCAAGTTGACAAGGTGGGCTTGCAGTGGTTAATCTTGAATGTGAGCTTGATTAGACTGAGAAGTGTAGATGTAACCAACTGTCTTATTAAATAAGAAACACAGAGCCGATTCAGAGAAGAAAGCCAAGAGGTCAGAACTAAGAGCCTTACCCTTCCTGCTTCAGCTATCCTGCTTCAGCCAAGAGAGCTCTTT